>NW_015666169.1:39274-45391 GCF_001515625.1 Sinocyclocheilus rhinocerous
CGTAGTGTTTCTTTACAAAGTGACATCGCCAACTACTGGCCTGACATGCATTATAGGGCTGCCACTAATGACTATTTTTATTTAGATTAATCTATCGACTAATTTATAGATTAATCGATTAATCTAAACAATTAATTTCCCACCAAAAAAAATCAACAATTTTACTTAAGAATATTTTATTAAACTATATTTCATTAAACCAAATGAAATCCAAAAGTAAAGTGCAACATAAAGTGCATAAGGTCCAAATCACTGAAATCAAAGTATTATAGAGTAAGAATGACAACATATCCACATGTTCTAGTCTACTAATAATACAATTATAATCAAAAAACACTTTTTAAAGGAGTATTTACCAGAAATATTATTTACCAGAATTTATTTAGGAGAAAAATGTAAATGTGCAGTATTTCTGAAAAAAAAAATACTTTTTTTTTTTTTATAAAATCAATTAATTGGATTTGATTATTAAAATTTAATGGAACCATTAAAATGGAATCCAGAAAATAATGGAAAAACTTGTTTAATATTGACCAAGCATCATTTCATTCAAATGTCCACTTAATCTTTAATATTTGGCCGTTTCTTTAGGACAGAAATGCTATAGCCACTGTAATTAAAAGAATATATGGACATCAAAACGTGTAAACTCAGGTGTTTGAGCTTTTATTTTGAAACCGCGATGTATTCTCCTGCGTTTGTGTAGATTTATAAATGATTTACCTTACAAATCTGAATGAGAGTGTGTCGCTCTGAAGCCTGTAACAGTGATATGGGATCATGATGGTTTCACCTGCAGCTCATTAACCCTCCGACAGGATTACTGCAGATTACAGCTCTAATCCAGAGTAAACACACACCAATCAGCAGATCACACACACATTTAACATCTGAGGAGATCTGGAGACGGATTCTAGAGGACTTTAAAATGTGTTCAAATCAGGGCTATTATAGTTAACTAAAACTAAAACTAACCATTAAAAAAAGGATGTTACTTAAAACAAATGTTAATAAAATAAAATAGATATTTTTCTAATTTCAGAGTTGCCAAAGCAACATTTTTTATTTCATTTACTTTAAGTAAAATAACTAAAACAAAAATAAATTAAAGTATATAGAGTAATAATAAAACTAATAAAAATTACACACAACAAAATTATTAAAATGAAAAATACTAAGTTATATATATACTATATATATATATTCAAAATATTAAAACTATAATAGTATCTAAATTACACTGAAATAACACTGGATCAAATTACTCCAAATTTTTACAAGATTCCCACATATTTGATCAATGAATTTCCATAATCTTTACAGTCATACATAATTACTGAAAAGTGGTTAAAAATTGTGTTTAAATCAATATTTCTCTAATTTTACTCATTTATGTAGTGCAACTAAACTTAACCAGGCTTATAAAAATCTATACAGATATGATATGATTCACCATGGATTTAAATCACATAATAACACATTAAAGAAATAAATGGTAGATAATGATCAAACTTTTTTAATGAACGTTTGATGCTGTCACTAAGACAAGGATCTTGAGTAATATGGAATATTACTTATATTATACTGTATATACTGTATTATTATTAAAGTAAGGCACTGAATGTTTGAACAAGTTGCTAAAAGATAAAACAGACAGTCCGATCAGTTAGAAAAGATATAGCACACCCGGTCAGATCAGTCTGAAGAGTTGGGCTGAGTTTGGAGTCTGTAGAGTTAAAGCTCTAGGAGGAGATAGAGTTGATAATTTAGGATCAGAAGAATAATAAGAAGTTTAAATAGCATTTCAGTAAGTTGGCTTTCACAAGCCAACTTAATTATGAAGAGAGACAAATAAAAACTTAAGTCTTCTTGAAAAAGACTGTATATGTTTTCCCTAATATAATAAATGATGCAAACTTTGTTACATCTTATATAATAATCAGCAAGTAAAAATAGCAATTTGTTGGATACACATGCAATATATTATTATATATAAAATATTAAATAGAACAATATATTTTAAGATATTATGCAATATACTTCTCATTTCGCTAGAAATGCAAAATATTTCAGGAAGTAAAAACAAGATCTTAAAACTTGAAATTTGCTATTCGTGCTATTTATGAGTTTAAAGATTTTATAATGTGGTCAGTTTCAACTAGAAAGATTTATTAGCATGACTATTATTTGAAATGTATATAAAATTAACTAATTATTATTATTATTAAATGTTAAAATTATAAAGGCAGACAAATAAAAACTTAAACTCTCCCAGAGACTGTATATATTTACACAAAAATAAATCAGGCAAACTTTACTTACACTATACTTCAAATTTTGCTAGAAATGCTAAATATTTCAGGAAGTAAAAACAAGCTCTTAAAACAGTTAAATCAGTTTCAACCAGAAAGATTTATTAGCATGACTATTATTTGAAATGTATATAAAATTAACTAATTATTATTATTATTAAATGTTAAAATTATAAAGGCAGACAAATAAAAACTTAAACTCTCCCAGAGACTGTATATATTTACACAAAAATAAATCAGGTAAACTTTACTTACACTCATAAACTGAATATATCAGTAAACGATTATTTAATATATTTTATATTTAGGATAATAATACCATAACAACAATATATTTTAAGATATTATGCAACATCTTAAAACGTACTTCTCTTAAATAAATAAGTTTTAAGTTTTGAGGAAATAATTGTCGCTTTTATGTATTCTGCATTAACACGGCAAGTCCCGACCGTAAACGACTAAACTCTGTTCTGCTTTTGTTTAATAATTTCGTTCCCGTCCCGATGTGTTTGGGACATGTCCTGCATATACTAGATCAAGTTGAAATCAAAAATAATGTCAAAAAAGTCATAATTATGAGATCAAGTTGAAATAAAGTAAAAATAATGACAAAAAAAGTCATAATTATTACTTGTCATCAGTATGTCATCATTCTGACCTTTTTCTCATAATTATGACTTAGTATCTCATTTTTTGTCTCAATTATAACTTTTATGCCATAATGCAGTGCGCTGAACCGTGGGCCGGTTTGACCCCCTGGGGTCAGAGTTCACCGCGGGGGAGATTAGTCACATCCGGCGGCCGCTGGGAGTCAGGGGCGTCCCGCTCGCTCCGTCCCCAGCCCGGGTGAGCTCTACTGGGGCCGCGGTCAGCACTCAGAGCCCTCACGCCTCCAGGACAGCAGTGATAGATCGAGACCGGCCGCTCATCAGGGAAATAAAGCCATCACCTGCCCGCAGGTGTGTGTCTGAAACTACACCAGACTTAGAGCACAACACTGATGAAAAATGCCCTCGCAAGTTTGAAAAAATACTTATGAAGTTCACAGGGACTTGTGCACATGCTGCATAACACAATCATGGCCTATTATTATTAACAAATTATTACTTTTATTAATCGAGGAAGCATTACATTTATCAAAAGTGACATTAAAGACATTTATGATGTTACAAAAGAAAATGCTGTTCTTTTGAACTTTCTATTCATCTGTGAATCCTGAAAAATAAAATGTATCACGGTTTCCACAAAAATATACATAGAAAACTGCTGCTTTAAATTCTAATAATATTTCACAATTTTACAGTATTTCTGATCAAATAAATGCAGCCTTGGTGAGCAGAAGAGACTTCTTTCAGAAGCCAAACTTTTGAACGGTAGTGTAAAATATAAGATTATATATCATTAATTCATATAATATTTTTTTTGTTAGATATAACTACGTAATATATATACATATTAGGGCTGTCAAATCGCATCCAAAATAAAAGTTTGTGTTATTATACTTACTATTTGCATTTACTGCAATTATTTATTATAATTATTATTATTTATTTTAATAATATATTTTACATAATTAAAAATATATAGTTTTTATACATTATTACAAATAAAATATATATTTAAAATAAAAATAATGATTTAAGAACAATAAAGGTCATCTGCTTTGTTATCAACCCCACTGAGCTGATTGGCTGTCTATTATCTGCATACTCCGCATCTTAAGCATCATGAAACCTCGTTGTGACTGATTTTGAGTGAATCAACAGAAAATATCACTGCTTATGAGAAGCACACGAGAGAAACTCCTGTAGTGCATCTTTAGCATATTGCACAAGATTATATAATAATTACATTTAAATGAAAGATTACGCAAACCTTACTTTTCTGTAGAATAACGAATGAATGGTTCACAATAAGTGCAGAAATATGAATCAAGAGTCACTAGAGTTAACTCTGATGTTGATGTTAAAAGCTGTCTATGTAGGTTTAGCACACAGACAGACAGACGCTCATCTCATTCTCATTGCATTAGTCTGTCTCACACTGATGATGTCATCGGCGTGATAGATACACCTCGGCGGGACTCGCGGCGCTGCTCTGTCTGAGGGGGCGTGGCCTCGTTACACTAAGACTTCTGGGTAATGTGCTCCACGGCATAATCGAATTTCTTGGCATCAAAACGAGCGATTTTGTTCTTTGTTTCGGGTCGTTTCTGTCACTTTCATCTAAAAATGCATCTGCTCCCAAAAACATCCAGTGATTTATAGAAAGTGTTGATGCTTAAAGTGAGTGTGTAACCGCACACCAGACAGAGACGGAGACACAGCGTGTGAGTGTGAGTGTGTGAGTGAGAGTGTGTGTGTGAGTGTGAGAGTGTGTGTGTGTGAGTGTGAGAGTGTTAGAGAGTGTGTGTGTGAGTGTATGTGTGAGAGAGAGAGTGTTAGATAAGCTGGCCGGCCTCAGGCTAACAGGAAGAGAGCGCTGCTGCTCTATATTAGCCAGACGCTGACGCTCGTCACAAACACTCGGGGATCGTCGCCTGTTTTCTGCTCCAGCAGGTGAAGATGTGCATCTGATTACTTGGATCACTTCATATGAGGAATACATCTAATTTTTTACCTTCATAAGGACAGTTTTTCTAATCTTACTAGATGTATGCATCATCTTTTATGTCAAATTCTTACATTTAATCAATAAATTTAATTTGAATAATTAGACACTATAGGCTGTTACCAATCAAATGAAAACAGTGGCAACAAAATCCATTTTTGCACAGAAGCAACGTCTGAAGCAGCATTTACACTGCAATTACAATAATATATATATATATATATATTAATTGCAGTGTCATGTTACTAATATAAATAAAATATATTAAAAATATTTAAATAAAAAAATTAAATTAAATAATAACTAATAATATTAAATATTTTTAATTGATTTCAAATACATTTAAACATATTATAATAATTAGTCAAATGTGAGTCATTGAATTCATGTTACTAATTAATATAATTGATTTAAATTTTTAATTCATTTAAATAAATATTTAAAATTTATTTAAAATAAATATTTAAAATTTATTTAAAATATATTTAAATTATATTAATTAGTAAAATGTGAGTAATTGAATTCATGTTACTAATTAATATAATTTATTTCAATTTAAAATAAACTTTGCTAATTGCTCATTTTTAGTTGTACGCTGTGCAGCCATTTTATTTAATGATCTTATTTGAATTCACTTTTTAATGAGTCATTGAATCATTCATTCAACCGATTTCATTCGAACAGCTTCACTCAGGAACAAGGCAAATGACTCTTTAGGAATGGATCGTTGAATCACTGAGTCATTCAAAAACACTGATTCATTCAGGAACAAAACCACTTTGTCGCTCACTATTTCTGTTGGCGAAATAGTGCAAAAACATACAATATTGTGTCTAAAATGTAAAACTGCTAAACTATAGCATAGAAATACATGACAAAAACTCATATGTAAGTAATTTTACCCCAAATATACTGAATTTCAGGGTCACTATAACTGCATTCTACTAAGTGTGCAATATGGTTAAGGCATATGGTTTTTGCAAAGTGAGTTGAATGTCAGCTTCCACATCATTAAAACAACAATTACTATATTATTGTACACGATGCATATGGCACAGCAAGTATTTTTCTCATGATTTTTCTGATGGAATTCACATTTCAAAACTCTCCTGTGAAACGTCCGTCCGTGTGTGTGTGTGTGTGTGAGAGTGTGTGTGTGAGAGAGAGTGTGTGTGTGTGTGTGTGTGTGTGAGAG
>NW_015666169.1:46509-48187 GCF_001515625.1 Sinocyclocheilus rhinocerous
AGCGTGAGTGTGTGTGTGTGTGTGTGACCTCACCTGCGTCCAGCAGCATCCGGACGGTCCGCAGGTCATCGGTCAGAGCAGCGTAATGCAGAGCAGAACAGCCCCGGAAAGAAGCGCGGCTGCTGAGACGATTGTTGAACTCGTCCTCGCGGCTCACCAGCACTGCCAGACACAGTTCAACAAGATCAGCTTTACAGACGATCTGAACTCAAGCTGCTGGGCTGAGAACACAGACGAACACAAACACTGAAACACTCCAGTGCTGCTTCAATCACACACACTGCACGCTGAACAACAGACGATTTCAGACGCTTCACAAGCTCATCAAACCCTGTCAAAGTGAACCATAAAACTACATTCAGAGACATTTATTTGCATAATACATGTTACTAATTCATATAACAATTTATTTAAATTAATTTTTTTTTTTGCTGATTGGCAATTTCCAATTTTATGCCAAACAGTCATTTTATCTCATGAATTCAAAAGAGTATTTTTGAGCTCAAATATTAAAATATACTCGTGGAAGATGACAATAATAATTGATTTCAGACATTTCACAAGTTCATCAAATCACATCACACCTGAGAAAACTACAGTTATTACACAGTCAATCATAAAAGTGCACTGAAATACATTTAATTGCGTAACTCATGTTTTTAATTAATATAATATTTTATTTATATTTAAAATAAATTCTGCTGATTGTTGATTGCGCAATTCATGATACAAACATTGATATATGATCGTTAAATTCCACAATTTTACACTTCTATTTATTTAATTTAAAGTCTTTATCTTTGAGCTCATATTTTTATAAATATTTTATTTATATTTTTATTTATTATAATATATTTTAGAAAATAAACATTTATATTTTATATTATAATTTATATTAGATTTATACATATATTAATACATTTATATTTTACATTATAATTTATATTTTAGAAAATAAACACATTTAACATTTGTAGTGTGTTTATTTATTATAATATATTTTAGAAAATAAACATTTATATTTTATATTATAATTTATATTAGATTTATACATATATTAATACATTTATATTTTACATTATAATTTATATTTTAGAAAATAAACACATTTAACATTTGTAGTGTGCCTTTTCTGGGAAAAAGGAAAGTAAAAGATTTTCCACAACTTCCTATTTCAACAGGAAACAGGAAAAACAAACTGATTTCATGGAGTCTTTAGCGCTACACGTTTACTCCATTTGTGCTATTTTCATGATATTTTTATTTGATTTATTTGGCAGAAAGCGCACTGAAACAGAGACACAGAGACTGAGACGGTAAAAATGAAGGAGAGGAGGCTGACGATGTTCAACGGCGTTCTTAAAACAAGACAAACCGCTTGAATTAAGAACAAACGCATGTAAAAGCGCTCACATAAAGCGCACAATTATTCTCAGCGCAGACACGCGCAAATAAATCATAACGCAGCAAAAGAGTTTTTCTTCTGTCCGTGTGCAGAAACATTTTCTCTCTGGGCTGCTGTCAGGCGGATCGTCACGGGTAACTAATGTCTAAGAGCCAGATAATCACAACATAACCCAATAAACCGTCAGACGAGCAGAGCTTGGCGATCCATCACACACACACACCCACCCACACACACAAACACACACACTCTCTCTCTCTCTCTCACACTCAC
>NW_015666169.1:48392-48938 GCF_001515625.1 Sinocyclocheilus rhinocerous
CACACACACAGTCTGCCGGAATATTCTCATATTCCACACACACTCATTCATCATGGTGCTTCAGGGAAAGATGCTCCTTCAAGACCAAAAAACTGACAACAAAACAAATGTGAGTAATATACATACAGCAGCCAGATATGATGCGCTCGCGTGTGTGTGTGTGTGTGTGTGTGAGATGGAAAACACTTACAAACAACACGCTGCTAAATAAATAGAGTGCCGATATGCAAAGGCACAAAATGAGCGTGTTAAAATTGATCTATGTAATAACACACACTCCTGCTGTGTTTACATGCGTGTGTGTGTGTGTGGATGGGTTTATAACTAACAGTGATGATGATGATGGTGAAGCACATGTAGATGCGTGTCTCACCCTCTAATGAGTGAACGCCCTTCTCTCGAGCCGCTTCATACACGCTGTTGAAGTCATCGCCCAGGTTTGGATCGGCACCCGCCTCCAGCAGCACCTTCACCACACTGACCAATAAACACACATCGAGCATTAACAGATTCACCACACACACACACACACACGCACACACACAC
>NW_015666169.1:49205-50699 GCF_001515625.1 Sinocyclocheilus rhinocerous
CTCACACCCCGAACGGAGAGGAGAATGCTGGTTACTTACAACTTAACTAGAAACTAGTTGTGTAGAGAAGAGTGAAAACTAAAACCAGAATGATATGAAGTTCCCGTCGTCCTAAATCTGTATGACTTACTTTCTTCACAAAAGAAGATATTTAGAGAAATGTCTCAGTGTTTTTTGTCTGTAAAATGAAAGTCAGTGGGCTCCAGTGTTATTTGTCACTCAATATTCTTCAAAATATAAAACTAAAAGAAAATCATACAGGTTTGGAATGATATGAGAGGAGTAAATGATGACAGAACGATCATTTTTGAGTGAACAATCCCTTTTTTGCAGTATAACAATTTTTTTTGATAATACCATAATATGTACGGATTTGATTTTCATTACCATATTTTCATTATATATTAATTACTATAATACAGTAAAAACACTATAATATTTTTAAAATTAAAATCAGCATATAGGTGGCATAACAAATATTGCTATAATGTGTAAATATTTTAAAATATAAATATTTTCTATAATATATTAATAATATTTTAGTGTATACAGTATTATACAATAATTATTTTTTTTTGCATCACAGTAAGTTTTTTTCTTCTTGAAAACAAAAAAATCCTAAAGGTCCTAAAAACAGGCTTCATTTTTTTAATGTAAAATATCATTTTGTTAACACTTATGTTTTCATTTGTTAACATTAACCAAACTAGTTAACATGAACACATTTCTACAGCATTTATGAATTTTATGTCAATTTTACTCACTTTTATCAAGTTGTATCTGCTAACACAAGTTAATGCACGGTGAACAAACAATAAATAATTGTCTATTATCTCACCATATCAAAAATAAATACTTAAATATATTGCTCATAGTTAGTTCACGTTGCTTAATGCATTAACTAATGTTAACAAATTGGACTTTATTGTAAAGCATTGCAATAATTTGAAAATATGACCCTGCTGCATATTAATTTCTGTTGTGTTACTGTCACAGGATGTTGTTCAGTGCTTGTTTACTTCAGTGAGTGGCATCCAGTTATTGTCTCTCAGATAAATATGTTAGTTTTTCTTTTCAGTTAAATTTTAACAACGCTTGACAGTCTGATCCAACAACTAGTCAAAAATGAGATGATGTTAAAATCACAGTTTGTATTGCATCAGGTTTTAATGCAGTCGTTCATCCAGACATTCATGAATCCAGAACACTTCAGACACACTGCAGTGATAGTGTGATAGTATGTTAGTGTTCAGTTTGTCACTCCGTCTCTCACACATGCAGTGTGTGTGTGTGTGTGTGTGTGTGTGTGAGAGAGGGAGAGTGTGTGTGTGTGTGTGAGAGAGAGGGAGAGTGTGAGTGTGTGTGTGTGTGTGTGTGAGAGAGGGAGAGTGTGTGTGTTTGTGTGTGTGTGAGAGAGAGAGGGAGAGTGTGAGTGTGTGTGTGTGTGTGTGTGAGAGAGGGAGAGTGTGTGTGTGTGTGTGTGTGTGTGTGTGA
>NW_015666169.1:51732-55819 GCF_001515625.1 Sinocyclocheilus rhinocerous
TGTGAGAGAGTGTGTGTGAGTGTGTGTGTGAGAGGGAGAGTGTATGTGTGTGTGTGTGTGTGTGTGTGTGTGTGTGAGTGTGTGCGTGAGAGAGGGAGAGTGTGTGTGTGTGTGAGAGAGGGAGAGTGTGTGTGTGTGTGTGTGTGTGTGATAATGCATCACATCTCTTTTCAAGTGATTTTGATAAAAACAGACCCAAACTGTTGAAACCGTCACTCTCTCACTCACTGGAAATTGATTAATGGTGTTTCTATCAGTGTCTCTATTGAAAATATTATCATTTATCACAGATGCCTCACTCTGGTGTGTGTGTGTGTCTCTCTCTCTGTTATGAGTGGCATAACTCACAGTCCTGTGTCTTCCTGTCATTCAAAGCCCCTGGTGGCCAATCAGAAACGCAGGGGGAGTGAGGCTCCGCCCACACGGGCTCATATTTCAGCACTGACTGTGATGCATGAGTGACCTTCATCTCTCACATGTTTGTGATGCTCAGTCTGTTTATGTGATGGATTGATGTATCTGAATACATCACAGTACGTGTGGATGTTGGTAAAGATGTGGCTTAGTGGTTTGGTCTGGTTCTGACGCGTTTTAAATTTTTCCTAAATTCCATTTTAATGGTTAAATTAAATTTTAGTAATCAAAAAACATGTCTAATTAATTGAAGTAATGAAGCATACAGCTTAACATTGGTTTAATAAAAGTCGAAGAAATATGACATTTTATAATTTTGACCCATACAATGTATTGTTGGCTATTGCTACAAATATACCCCAGCGACTTAACACTGCTTTTGTGCTGCAGGCTCACATATGGTTTAATTACGTTTTTGGTTTAATTTATGGTTTAACTTATATTTCTGGTATTTAAATGCTTTAAGACCCTCAAAACACAAATATTTTTATTTTTTTTGTATGTACGGAGCACCATTAAGTGTCAAAAATACTTGTTGTTAAATTATCTATAAAGTTATATTAGTGACAGAAAACTTTTGTAAATGTATTTAGACGTTTCCCTATATCTCACACACTTGGGACTGAATTTTGTTGATGAACATGAATATGGTCGGCTATTGATGAATTATTGCAGCATGAAAAGTTGATCACTGAAAGTGAAAGTTCATGCAAGTAAAATTAGGCTAATTAATGCTTGAAAATGTTATATTACTTTGATAGAAATAAGGTTTCATAAATTTGAGCAATCATGAGTTATACATTCAAAGGAATTTCATTAAGTTCCAATACTGATTATTTTTTTTAGATTATATGTACTTATAAATTTCATACACTTACACAAATTTCTCATCATTATTGAAAAATGTATTTTGCATCATACTTTTTTTTTGTTGTGATTTAAAATTTCAATGAGTTTTTAATTAATAACAAAGTGTTTTATGCAGTAATCACATGGTTACATTCCAAATGTTTTATTTTACACAATATGGTTTTAGTTGAAAAATATTAATTAAGACTGTTTTATAAAATAATGATTCTTTGGGTCCAAACTGATCCGGAATGTGAAAAGAGTCTTTTTTTTTTACTTTTCAGAATCCTACAACTTAGTTTGTTTCCAATGATTTTGGAGCCCATTTTATGTTCACATTTAACCCAAAAAACATGCATCTTGTAGCAGATCCCAGCACTTTGTCAGAGATGTCTTGTGTCGTGTCGAGTATGTCGCTGTGGTTTCGTCGAGGCGGAACAGACGCTCCGATCGCGTGATCAAAGTCTGCGACTGTTGCTCTTTTGAAAGCCAGAAGGATGTGCTTTAGACGGAGATGTTTGCTGAGCTTTGATGTGTGTGAGACTGTTTGCACTCTTAACCCAGCGACGGTCACCACCCAGATCTGTCCATTCACGTGGACAATGACCCGCCGAGAAGAGCAGGCCTTGTTGACCGTTCCGATCGAGCGCCACAAGGCCTCAGTCGAGGATAAAGAGCGCAGAAGTGAGGGAGCGAGGTGAAAGGGGATGTGCTGGGATTATTCTGGAGTGGATGGGAACAGAGCGTGGGTTTAAGCCCTCGTATCAAGGCTTTAATATTCATTCATGTCACTGCATGAAGTTCAGTGTGTTGCCGCTCACTGAAGTTAAAATAAAAGCTGTGACGTTACTAACTCCAGCACATACTGTATGTTATTCGTCTTACAGTAGTTTTTTTGTCAACATAATGTGGATTTGACAGAAACTAGCTACTAGTTGTGTGGCAAAATCCTGGTTTATCACATTGTGTTGCTCCGGACCAAACTAAATGTTAATTAACCGGTTAAAAATGGCACTTAATTTGTCTCGCTATACTGCATTTTACATCTTCTGTAAAACTTTACTAAATCATTCTTACTAAAGCATTTTTTTTTCATTTACATCTTTTTACTAAATGCTGCTGTCCATGCTTTTGATTCAGTTCTTTCTTTTTTTTTCTTGGTTTATTAATGATTTAGTATACATATATCTGTTCTGGTTGAATTCTGTCATCTTAATTATGATCCTCATTGTTTTGTGCCAGATGTCAGCTTTGTTATTGTATAGTTAAATATTTAAGAAATGTAATGTCCAATGTCTTTCATTCAGTTCTCAAAATGTTTTTTTTTGTTTGTTGTTTTTTTATGTTTAAATTATGTTTTTTTAATTAATTGTTTAGTGTAAATGTATCTGTTTAAATACTGATTGGATTGCAAAAATTAAATTTGATCTGATAGTAAAACATTTAAAGATAATCCCCAGTTTAATGTAGTTAGTTTTTTGTTCAGTTCTCTAAATTAGGGTGCTTTCTAGTTTTTAATTAACCCTCTGGTGCTGCTTGCGTGTATATATATATATATATAACAAAAATATATATTTTTGTTATTTCAGTGAATTTAATGTACTATATTTTAGTTTGATAATGTTTTTTATTTAATATTTTGTATTTTTAGGGCATTTTAAGGTACTAAGTTATAATTATGTAGTAGTTATAATCTATTTATTACCTGTTAACTTCTTTTTGTACATACAGTAGACCTAAAAATGAAATTTCCAACTTAGAAAAAAAAAAGGTCTGGAATGCTTTGGAGCACAAATGTTGTTTGGTCTCTTTTTAAAGAAGACATTTGGCAGATTATTGCCAAAAAAATGAAAAATACTGAATATTTAAAAATGTATATGAAATATATATTTTCCAAAACATGTTTTACTTTAAAACTGCATGAAAATGAAAGCTGTCATTCTAAAAAAGTTGTGCTCCAAATCTGAGGTTGATATCACAAAAAATGAGCTTTCAGTCGGATTGAGTTTGAGCGCAATTCCAAACATTGCCACTAGATGAAATTTGCTTCCCTTTCATTTCTATTGCAGTCATTTTTGGCCGCAAGCAGAGCAAGTGTGACTATTTTCAGGACCATGTATCCAAGATAAATACTGACTGGAATTGCATAATTAAATTATGTTAACATATAGTTGAATATTTAAGAAAGATAATGCTCACTTCAGTGTAGTTAGTATTTAATTCAGTTCTCTAAATAGTTTAGTGTTTTCTAATTAACTAAACTTATGTTTAAGTATTAATTGTCACCCTAATTAAGATGATCGTTTTGCCAGATAAATACTGATTGACTATTAAGTATGTAAACATAATGCCCTTTCAATTTAGTTAGTTTTCGACTCAGTTCTATAATTCAGGATGTTTTCTAGTTTTATTAATTGCTTTTAGTGTAAATGTATCTGTTTAAATGTAATTCTGTCACCCTAATGAAGATCCTCAATGTTTTGTGCCAGATTAATATTTATTGGAATGCAAAGATTATATGATTTCATGTTATTGTAATTGTTTAAATGAGCAGCTTGGCTAGTTTAACTAGTTGAAGTCATGAGCAGTGTGTGGTTTGGTAAAGTATCTTCACTGACACTTGAACACAGATGCACTTTGACCTTTGCTCGTACCACCTGTCAGATACAGACACACAGATCTAGACAGCTGGGTGTGTGTTAGTACCTTCATGTCCAGATTTAAGTGTTATGTGTGTGTGTGAGTGTGTGAGAGAGTGTGTGAGAGAGTGTGTGAGTGTGTGTCTGTGTGTGTGTGAGAGAGTGTGTGTGAGTGCGTGTGTGTG
>NW_015666169.1:62233-72360 GCF_001515625.1 Sinocyclocheilus rhinocerous
GTGAGTGTGTGTGAGTGTGTGAGTGTGTGTGAGTGTGTGTGTGTGTGTGAGTGTGTGAGAGAGCGAGTGGAAGGAAGTCTCCCGTCAGGTGTGTTTTGTAAACACCGGTGTGTGTCCGTATGCTCACTGTGATCTCCTCGTGTTTTGAGTGTCTGAAATCTGTGAGGAATAATGTCTGTTGTTTAAATGAATATTGACTATTTAAACATAACTCTGTCCTGATATATCGTATTATAACTTTTAACATTTTTATACAAATAAGAGGAATTTTACATTTCTAAAATCCATTTTGGTTATAGAGAATAGTTGTAGCTGTGATTGTTCAACTGCATTGTAAAACGTGTTCATTATTCAAACAATGTGACAAAAAAATTCTAAATATTGAACAATCGTTATTAAAAAAACGTGCCTCAACAATTTTTCAAATATTTAATAATCATCATGCAAACAATGTGCTGCAACAATTTTGAATAATCTTACATAATCATTATTCAAATAATATGCTGTAGTAATTTTCTAAATATTGAATTATTTTAAAAATGTGACAATTTTCTAAATATTGAACAATTATTCAAATAATGAAACGCATTAATTTTCTAAATATGAAATAATTATTATTTAAATAATGTGACAATTTTCTAAATATTGAACAATAGTTAATCAAATAATGTGATGCTATAATTTTCTAAATATTGAATAATCATTGTTCAAATAATGCGATTGTTCAACTGTATGTAGATGAGTTCAAAATGAGTTGTTTGATTTAATTGTGTGTGCAACATTCTGGAGTTTCTTGCTTTAGTTTGATGAACTGAATTGAATATTTTAGTTTAAGAATGCGTTTATACAGAATAGCTTGTGGAATGATAAACTTCTGACTGGAGAAATTGAAATTGAGAAAAGTGTTGAGCTCTTCTGCAGCCTCGGCACACACGGATGTGTTTGAGTTTGTGCTTTGCTCAGGGTCACGACTCTTTGCTCTCACACATATGCTCTGTTTTCCTTAAAACTCACATCTCACAGACAAACATACTGACCCTGAGAACATCACCCGAAACCTGCTGGAGAATCAATCATTTTCTACATTTTGAACATTTATTATTCAAAAAATGTGACAAAATAATTTTATAAATATTGACCAGTTATTATCCAGATGTGCCTCAACAGTTTTTTTGAAATATTGAATAATAACTATTCAAATAATGTGCTGCAATAATGTTCTACGTATGGAACAGTCATTATTAAAATAATGTGCTGGAATAATTTTCTAAATAATTGAACAATCATTATTCAATTAATGTGTTGTCAAATATTTAATTGAACATTACCCACATTCTGCTGACCTGAAATCATCTGCTGATTCTGACACATTTAAATTCAGAGCCTCAAAGAAGTTTTAGTACCTTCATGTCCAGATTTCAGTGTTATGTGTGTGTGCGAGTGTGTGAGTGTGTGTGTGTGTGTGTGTGAGTGTGGTGTGTGTGTGAGTGTGTGGTGTGTCTGTGAGTGTGTGTGTGTGTGTGTGTGTGTGTGTGTGGTGTGTGTGTGAGTGTGTGAGTGGTGTGTGTGAGTGTGTGTGTGTGTGGGTGTGTCTGTGAGTGTGTGTGTGTGTGTGTACACAGTGAAATCAGTCCCGTTTCAAACGAGGGGTGACACGGACTCCAGAAATTGGATTTGGTGACCTCCTCCCTCTGTCTCCTTCTGTCTCTCCTCCGTCTGTGTGTGTTTGTTAAGTGAGCTTTAATTGAATTAAATTAAAGGTTCTGTGGGTCTCTGACACACAAGCTCTGCCACGGCATTCTGGGTAAAGTGTTCACACACACTCACACGCACACATGCACACACACACACGCACACACACTCACTTGTGCTGTCTGTTCATGGCGGCCACCATGAGAGGCGTCCAGCCCAAACGGTGTCGACTGTTCGGATCAACTCCCTGCGCCAACAACCTGAGAGAGAGAGAGAGAGAGTTAGTGAGAATACTGCACAGGACGGACAGAAAGACCTGCCCTGAGGCCATGAGTGTGTGTGTGAGTGAGTGAGTGAGTGAGTGAGTGAGTGAGTGAGTGAGTGTGTGTGTGTGTTTACAGTCAACAGTGAGCTGCGACACTTACTCGTCCTCACCAGACTGACCTCTAACTTAAAACACTTAACACATCTGGTGTCTCTCACACACACACACACACACACACACACACACACACAGCCATCTGCACTATTTGCCTTTCGGGCCCAAACGGCAGAAACCCAAAGCACTCTCACACACACTCGACGGCTTCTTCAGTTTCTGACAGACGTCCAGACGCTCAGCATACGAGTCTCAGCAGGGTTACTATATCAATCTTGGTTACTACACTAGAGTTTTGTTGTAACTTGAAATATATCTGAAAAACTATAACAACATCTCAGTGACACTAAAATAACCCTGGAACTCGGTGATGAACATCTTTCTGATTCTTTTCAAATGCTGATTACGTCTAGATACGAAAATCCACCATAAAAATATTTGTACATTTTTATAACCACAATAACAGAGTATAATAAACATTTCAATATTTATTATGCAAAAACAAATCATATCAATTTTTGCACAATTTGTCTATTCAACATTTCCTACACAAAGTCTACAATAATTCCCAACAAACAAACAATAAATAAATAGAACGATAGATGGATGGATGGATTGCAAAAGTGCAAAAATATAAAAATAAATAAATATGATTAAAATAAACATAAGAATAAACCTTTATCTCCTGCTCCTGTCTCTCAAAGCTCATCTTTGTTGATAAATAAATATATATCTTCACAGAATAATTATTATTCTATGGAAGCCATTTCCGCCACTGAATTTTTTTTTTTTTTAATAAATCAATAAAAAATTGGATAAAATAATTAAAAATAAACAAAACAAATAAGTAATAAATCCAACAGTGGATAGGGGAAAAAAAATCATAATGTAACTTTAGTATAAATTCGGTCTTTATACAGACGATATAGATGCCTTTTACAAAAAAAACTGAAAAACATGGAATAATTTAAATTTGTTTGTTTTTTGTAACATTATAATGCATTTAGCATCATTTTTTTTGCGATTTAATGTGTCTTAGCTGAATAAAAGCATCAATTTGATGAGAAAAGAGGCAACAGAACTGATATGATGTCCATCTCACCTGCTCAGCTGCTCAGTGTGACTGGATCTGGCAGCATCCAGAAGAGCCTCCGCTGCAGACACACAGAGATAAACGCCTTATAATGACACTAAACACAGGATCTGCGAGCGGGAATGTGGATTTTATTATTATAACGCTGAATAGAGAGTGTGTGCAGTGTTAGGACCTTTATCATCGCTGTCCTTCTTAAAGCAGAGGGCGAGGGCCGCGGCTGAAATGACGCCCGCGACGCCCGCAGCATCAGCGGCCTCTGCGCGGCTCTCGTGTCCGGCCCTGTGGCGCCCCGCGGCGGTCAGACTCGCCCAGCTGCTCCGGCGGCCCTCCAGGCTCACGCGCCACCTGCTGGCCAAATGATGGTACTGCACGCGCGACTCCTCGCTCGCGACGCTCTTCCTGGACGCTCGCGGACCGCTGGCCACCGGACTCCGGTTCGGTTCGAGCTCACAGAGGTTTCGGAAGCGGGAGGCCTCGCCGTGGCCGGTCTGCAGCGCGCGGCACGGCGACAGACTGCGCGACCTTCGCATCAGGACGCGCGCCGGTACCGACGACAGGAACATCGCGAGCGTGCGAGCTGACGCGGCAGTAACAACGGGTTCCGTGAACAGATGAGACGGTGTGTTTAGTTTTAGTGCTGCTGTGATCTCGCCGACAGCCGGTTTCTGGTTTTAAGGTCAGCAGGTGAATCAGAGCTCGAGAGCGGAAGCGTGTGTCCGGTAAATGAAAAACATCCGCCGAGCGCGAGGGATCATGGGAAGTGTAGTTTAATAACGTCACGTCGCTACCGCAGCGCATACACTCAGAAAGGTGTTTTGTTTTATTTTATTTACATTTTTTATTTTGTTTTATTTCATTTTATTATATTATTTATTTGATTTTATTGTTTTTTTCTGATGATTTAAATGTTGTAATAATAATAAAATTTTTGGACATGCGTATATACATATATTTTTAAATAGATTTGTCTATTATATTTGATTGATAATAGATACTTTTTTTTCTGCTTCAGCTCAAGGTTTCATTTTAGTATATTGTATTTAAACCTTTAAATAACCCATGAAAACATAGATCATTTTAATTTTTTTAATTAGAATTATAAAAGGGTTTAATTATAATTATAAAAAAATATATTTTCAGCTTTTAGATTTTCTTGCAAATGAGCTAGAATTTTTTATATTTTCTTTCCAAAATTAATCAAGCTGATTGACGATAGATTGATTTTTCTGCTTGAGCTCAAGGTTTGATATTATAATATTATATGAATAATATATCACTATTAGTGGGCCTGTGTTTTATTATAGGTCATGATGCGTGACCCTTACATTAGATTCATCATATCTGGGGGTTTGAAAATATCGAAAAGCCCTGATTTAATGCCCTGAGTAATTAAAAGAATTTTGAATTAGATTTTTTTTGTAACATTATAGGTTTTCAGTGCCATTTAAAAAATATATTTTTTTTAATCTAAAACTTAAAAAAACATGCATAGGTATAATGCAAAAAAACACACACAAAAAACACCGTTTTTGTAAATTAATCACAGTTTTAATTTTCCTTTCCAACTGGATCAAGATGAGAGGCGAAAGATCCAATTTTCTGCTTCAGCTCAGAGTTTGATTATAATATTTTATTATTGTATTATTATTGAATCACCATTATCAAGCCCATTTATTATTATATGTTATGAGCATGTGACGCGTGTGACCTGCAGGTGGCGCCTAAACTCACAAAATACATGAGCAACACTTTCTCAGCAGCCAACAGATCAACAAAAGCAGAATATTCATGCAAATATGAATAATAGACTTAAATGCACTCAAAATCTCTTCATAAAATGAGATCATTGACATTAAATGCTTACCTTTTTTTTTTTTGCATGACAGTCCAAAGTACTCGAACCGCACACATATATTATAATTTCTGATCTTCAGACATCAGTTGAGTTTATGAGATTGAGATATGAGAATAACACACGCTGCATGCAGAGTAAATGTGTGTTTGGCATCAGATGAGGTGTTTTCGTGATCTCACTGATGTTTCTGTCAGGTGACTGTGGTTTGATGAAAGAAATAACACTTTCTCAGCAGCCAACAGATCAACAAAAGCAGAATATTCATGCAAATATGAATAATAGACTTAAATGCAGTCAAAATCTCTTCATAAAATGAGATCATTGACATTAAATGCTTACCTTCTTTTTTTTTGCATGACAGTCCAAAGTACTCGAACCGCACACATATATTATAATTTCTGATCTTCAGACATCAGTTGAGTTTATGAGATTGAGATATGAGAATAACACACGCTGCATGCAGAGTAAATGTGTGTTTGGCATCAGATGAGGTGTTTTCGTGATCTCACTGATGTTTCTGTCAGGTGACTGTGGTTTGATGAAAGAAATAAAACCCAACATCTCCACGCCTCAGACTTCCTGTGGTGTGTGTCTCACGTCTTCTGCTTCCTATTATTAAAACATAAATTAGCACAGTGGCATTGAAATACTTTAAATCATGATTTTTGCTCAGTGTGTTTCAATTGAGTGGATGTTTGAGGTCAGTTCTCTTCAGCACGCTCTCAAACAGTGTGTGATGCTGTTGGCACTGAATCTCTCCTCTTATTATACTCTCAATTAAAATGATATTTAAAAAAAAAAAAAATTATTTACATTAAATTAAAATTAAAATTTATTAAAATATTTTTTATTTATTTAAATTATTGATTTTTTAAAATAACATTTACTATTACATATATTGAATTAATTAATAAATAAATATTTATTTATTTAAATTATTGATGTATTATTGATGTATTAAATGTAATATTAAACACATTTAATTAATGTTTATATTATTATTATGAATACTAATATAAATAAATAGATTCATTTATAAATATTTAAATTATTGATTTCTTACGTGTGTATTAAATGTACTATTAAACACATTTAATTAATGTTTTTTATTTAATAATAATATATTATTATTACTATTATGTATTATATTCACATTAAATGCATTTAATAAAATAAAAAAAAAATTACATTAAATTAAAATTACAATTTATTAAAATATTTATTATTTATTTAAATTATTGATTTTTTAAAATAACATTTACTATTACATATATTGAATTAATTAATAAATAAATATTTATTTATTTAAATTATTGATGTATTATTGATGTATTAAATGTAATATTAAACACATTTAATTAATGTTTATATTATTATTATGAATACTAATATAAATAAATAGATTCATTTATAAATATTTAAATTATTGATTTCTTACGTGTGTATTAAATGTACTATTAAACACATTTAATTAATGTTTTTTATTTAATAATAATATATTATTATTACTATTATGTATTATATTCACATTAAATGCATTTAATAAAATTAACATTTTATAAATAAATAAATATTTTTTATTTATGTATAAAATTTTCTATTAACGCATTTAATGTTTTTATTTAATAAAATATTATTATTAATAGTAGTATTATGTCTCAATCTGTTGATCATTAATCCTGTGAAATAATGGTCAGAAAAATCTATTTTTTTCAGTTGTCTATCAGTCGTCACTGTGTATCAGTATAATAATAATATGTCTTAATAAGATGATCGTTGGAAAATTATTTATTAGCAAGTGCAGATTCTCCTCAGCATTGACATTTTCATGCATTATTTTTGCCTCAGTAAAGTTAAGTAACAGCAATTTTATAAACTTTATGAAGACTTACGGAAGCCTCATGAATTAATTATTTTTCTCGTATATGATGTTCTTTTGTATTAGGAGCGCGACACACGCCTGCATACGAAGTTCAGTTATCACACCCCATACACAAAAGTGCTTAAATCACACCTCATATACATACGAGCGTATGTTTGAGCATCAGACGCGCAGGACGTGAATCAGGGATTGAGAGAGAGAGAGAGAGCGAGAGAGAGAGAGAGAGAAACCGCCCGTGCGTTTAACGCGCGTCTCCCTCGCGTCAATCATCACGCGACGCGCGTCGGATCACCGGCGGCTGGGAACTCCAAGCGCAAACTCTCCCGTTAGTTTCATCCGGGAGCCGCGGGTTCAGCAGCAGCAGCCGCAGGAAGATGATGTCCGCGGAGGAGGTTCTGGTCCCGGATGACCGAGCCTTCAGCCGGTTCAGAGGCGAGTGTCAGTCCGAGCAGGGCTGGAGTCTCACCTACAGCAGAAACAGCATCTGCGTGTGGATCCAGGTGCTGCAGGAGGAGAAGAGCCTGCACAGGATCAAGGTGAGCCGCGGGTCTGAGGTGGCTCCTGCTGGTCTACAGCTTCATCTCATGCATAGAGTAACCCTGTCCAATGTTTCGAAAATATACTAAATATAAAAGAAAATGTATCATATTGGCTCATATAGTCTGATATAATGAGAATATGGAGGAAAAAAATATGAATTTGCTGCAGATGCTGATATTTATATGATGAAATTCTGATGCTTGTGATGTAAATCAGTGGGATGTTTATAACAGTACAGCACATAAAATGATATAAATATCAGTCATCACTCTTAGGGTTAAAGATTAAAAATAAAAAATAAAATATTAAAAAGCAAGGCAACAAGTTTAAATTTGGTAAATAATATTAAAATAAAATAGAATAAATATTAAATAATAAAATAATATCAAAAAACATTAAAAATACTAAAACTTTAAAATTAAAATTAAAACAATATATATAAAAACTAATAAAAAATATTAAACCTATAATAGTATCCCAAATATCAGTGGTCGCTCTATATCTGCAGTAACATGTCTCAGTAATTACACTAAAAGAGCTTTGGACAAATTGTGTGCAACAGGTTTAACAGCAGAGTTTGATCATGATAGGGTTAAACTCGTCACTGAAGCACTAGTTAGTCACGAGCGTGTGTGTGTTAGCGGTGTGTGTTTAACGGGTCACATCCGGGTGTGTGACGTGCGAGCAGGTTTATCCAGCGGGTGTTGACGCACAGGTACAGGACTGTTTGAACTGTAACGGAGAGCCAGCAGTGTGTTTGTCTTCTCAGACTCACCTGTGTGTGTGTGTGTGTGTGTGTGTGTGTTAGTGTGTGAGAGTTTGTATGTGTGTGTGTGCGTGTGTGAGCGTGTGTGTGTGTGTGTGTGTGTGTGAGAGTGAGCGTGTGTGTGTGTGTGTGTGTGTGAGTGTGTGTGAGAGAGTGTGTGCGTGCGCGTGTGAGAGAGTGTGTGTGTGCTGACGCGTGTTCCTGTGGGGGAAACAGCAGTAAAGCACAATAACACAAAATGCTGAAGTGTGAGAAATACTCTATAGCCTGCAGAACAAAGGCCAGAGAGAACGAGAGCGAGCGAGATTGATTCAGTGAATAAACATTCTCTCTCTCACACATGCACAGTATATGTGCAGACATGTTTACAATAAATATTGCCAACATCATATTATTATTATTATTATTAGTAGTAGTAGCATTAGTATTAGTAGTAGTGAACATTATAATCAGGTTATGTCTGTCACCATCATGAAATTGATGACAAGGGATTCATTTTCATTCAAATACATTCGGTTAACAATTGAATTGCATTGAATTTGACAGTGTAAGCTTAATACACACATCTTAAAGAAATAGTTCATCCATAAATGATCATTCTGCCCTCATGTTGTTACACACCTGTATGACTTTAATTCTTCTTTTAATTTGATTCTTTAATTCTTATTTTGATGAACGTTGGGAACCAAATAACTTTGGACACCATTAACTTTCATTGAATGGACAAAAAACACTGAGACATTTCTCAAAATATCTTGTTTTGTGATCCACACAAGAAAGAAGTTAACTAAACTAAAACTAAAAGGAGAAATGCATGTGTGTGTGAGTGATAAAACACGATCGTCCCTCATGATCAGTGTGTGTTTGTTCTTCATGTCTCTCTGGAGGAACGACGCGTCTCTAGAAACTCGCTGGATCTAACCATCTCACACAGAACCAACCATTATCAAACATTCACGACAGACACTTGAAATGGTTTAGAATCAAAAAGAATTCTGAATTCATTCAGAGCTCGCGCTCATGTCGTTCCAAACCTGAATGAACCTCAGTCCTTTCTTTCGTTGTATATACATGAACATTCAGCTAAAGCAGGGTTGGATTGACATGAGGGTGAGCAAATGATGAAAAATCAAAAGTATGAATATTACTAATTGTGTAGTATATTATTAATGAATAGTTTTTAGGTAAATGGTCTCTTTAAGTGAAGTGAATAAAAATATGTAAACCTTCTCAAAAATAAAATGGTAAATAATTATTTTGGGGACAGTTTTGTGCCCAGAAGTGAGTTAAACCTGACAGAATCTCCCAAAACCTCATTTTGGGGGCGTCTTCATTTGTAAAAATAGTATAAAAATAAATTAATAATAAAAAAAACATTTTAAATATATATGTGTGTGTGTGTATATGTGTATATATATTATATATATATTACAAATTATAAATAGTAAATACATTACTTTGGGGAATATTAAAAAATATATTAAAAAAATATTATTTATATTATACTATTATTTAAAATTAAATTTTATATATGTATCAAAAATAAAACCGTAAATAAAAAGGTAAAACAGAATGAAGCTGCCAACGGATTCGTTGCATTAGAATCCCTTCCGCTGCTGGTTTACGGCTCGTTTTCTGCTCATTAGCAGGTGAAACAAACACACAGATCACGGGAAAGTCTCATTCATTCTAGTGAATCAGTTTGTTCATTCAATAAATTTAAATTTTGATTATTATTATTATATTACTATTATAATTCACACACACACACACATACACACACATATATATGTATGAGTGTGCAGCTCTATGTGGGCGGCTGTAGATGTCAGATTCTCCTCAAAGCTGTTGGGCTTCCCCTGAACCACACAGACACACACACTCACACACACACACACACACACACACTCGCACACA
>NW_015666169.1:72905-75615 GCF_001515625.1 Sinocyclocheilus rhinocerous
ACACACATGCACTCACGCACACACGCACACACACACACACACACACACACACACACTCACACACTCACACACACACACACTCTCACACACACACACACACACACACACACACAGAACTGATATGTGTGTGTTTGTGTATCTTTTATGATATTAGGATTTGTTCTGGATCTGTTCTGGAGTGTTTAATATGTAGTATATGTGAGGGATGATCAATCATTCGGTCATTATCGTGAAATAAAGCCAATCAGAGTGAGCAGGATGTTGTTTATTTCAGATCACTCTCATCTGTCATTCCTGAACTCCTCATTCTGTTGTTCTGCCAGCATCCAGTGGCTGTTTTCGTGTCAGAATGAATCTGTACTGTTCACCTGAGCATCATTCAGCTGTATGACAGGATGATTCGTCTGCGCAGTCATATGAACCGACTGCAGTTTCTTATGATCTTTTCATTTACATGTATGCATTTGGCAGATTCAAAGCAGTTTAAATTGCATTTAAGTTGCACATTTGATCAGTTCTTTCTTTCCCTGGGAATTGAACCCATGACCTTGGTGTTGCGAGCCCCATGATGTACTGTTTGAGATACAGGAATTATTTTTTTGTCCTCTCTTTTGTATTGTATCATTGTTTATGATTTATATAATCTGCAATGCATCAGGGGACACTGTCTTATCTTTTTTGTCTTTCCTGAATTTCATTTTTTGAATTTTATGTGCATTTTTCAAAAATATGACTGCAGTGAACAGTAGACAGTCAGAATTCAGATTCATGACAATTTTCCATCTTCTTTCTTATTTATTTATTTATTATGTCTCACGCAGACATGCAGTTTAAGAACTCTTTTTATCACTCTATAAATCAGAAAATACTGTCAGCAGACAGAAAACAAAGACATTTTCGCCATGTTTTGTTTTTAGGAATAAAATGTTATATAAATCAGTGTGAATAATATATGAACAAGCCCCTCAGTAAAATCCTTCAGAATATAGAGAGGAATAAAACTCTAAGTTTTGGTGTATGTAAGTGCTGCTGAAGTGGAGAAAAAACTCATTTTGAGAAAACGGCCTTTAAAGATATGCAATTTATATCTATAGATGTAAATAGATAAAGTGCAATAATAAAACCAGGTGAATGATATATCAACAAACCCTTCAGTAAAAACCTTCAGAATATAGAGAGGAATAAATCTCTAAGTTTTGGTGTTTGTAAGTGCTGCTGAAGTGGAGAAAAAACTCTTAAAGATATATACTGTAATTGAAATCTACAGGCGCAAATGGATAAAGTGCAATAAAATTAACACTTAAAAGAGTTTTTTCATGTTGCATGTGTTTTTATTTATTTTTTAACCTTTCCACCTTTTTCATCCTCTCTGCTATCGGTTTAGGACTTCTGTATGTAAATGTGCTTTATGATTTATTGACCTGTTCAGAAGTGAAACGAGTAACAAGACCTTCACTTTTGTTCCTGGTGTGTCGTCTGTAAAACTCTCAAATACTAGATCTAGTTCACTATGTTTGGTTTGGTTTGGCAGACTCTAATGGTTTATTTCCAGTGATCAGGAGTGTTTTTACAGTGAACACATGCAGTCAAATGAGTTCAGCGTCTGCTGAAGGTCACCGTTTCTCTTGTTTAACTCACATTAGCTAATGTTTCATGTCAACAAGCCATTTAAAGAGATGTGACGTCGGTCAGGGATTGACCCTTTGCTTTTGTATTCTTTTTTACTCGTACTATTTATGTATAATTTATTTTTATTTCAGTTTTACTTTTCATTTAATTCCAGTTAGTGATTTTAGTGCTTCAACTCAAGTTAATTAAGCAACTAACTTAAATTAGTTATATCACCGTATCTTTGCTTTTCCTCTTTATCACTAGTGAGTTTTGGAGGATGAAGACTTTAGTGTGTCATTTCTCTGCCTCCAGCTGTTGTTCACTGGTTCTCTGGTTCTTGTCATTGCTCTAGAAAACACAGGTGCTGTAGAGACGAGATCTACTTTAATGACCTGGTTTAATATTTCACAAATCACTTCAGATTCAGACTAACTGCAGCCTGATTTCACCTGATGTAGGTCATAAGTTACACACACACACACACACACACACACACACACTCACTCACACTTTAGTTTCAGTTTTTCTCGATTGCTTAAACACATTTCTTGAAACTATGCCTCGTATTCTCAAAACAGTAAACACAAATCCATAACGTCTCACCCAATTCCCCAAACATCCTATTTTCAGGTCAAAATGAAGCTCTACACTCAAAACCATTCACTCTTGCTGAAAAACCAAACTTTTCCCCCAGACATCACACACAAGCTTTCAAAAACACACACACACACACTACAACATAGTATTACACATTGGTGCAATAAATTCAAAACAATATATCCAAAACTGGTAAGTTATGTTGCTTGTGGTTCTCCCCCTCAAAAACCTTTTCACATGAACACAAAAGACACAACCAATGTATACATTGGCACATTTTTATTCATTCATGTACTACACAGCTCCTCCTCCTCCTTCTCCTCCTCTCCCTCCTCGACCTATTCCTTAATTTCTCTGTGGATCCATTTTTCCAAAGCTCAGTGAACTGATTCGGGCCCTTTTATCTATTTATTGAAGGATCTGATTGATGTGTGTTCAATTTTGACTCTTAGTGTTTCCACCTGGGTAATTGTTTGCTAATTGACCTCAAGCTGTGCTGACT
>NW_015666169.1:75761-77074 GCF_001515625.1 Sinocyclocheilus rhinocerous
GGTGCTTTTTTGAAAAATGGCGTTATGGTTTTGAAATTTTAGTTCAAAAGCCTGGTTATAGTGTTTTAGCAATCGAGAAAAACTGTAACGATAACGACACTGCTTCTGACTGGGACCCTTCTGGCCTGTGATGCATTCTGGGTAATGTAGTTCTTCTGCTCTCTCCTCAGTGTCGGATGCTGTGTAAGGATATCCCAGCTGAGACCATGTATGACGTGCTCCATGACATCGAGTATCGGCGGAAATGGGACGCGAATGTCATCGAGACGTTTGACATCGGCAAACTGACGGTCAACGCAGATGTGGGCTATTACTCCTGTAAGTTCTGCCACTGTGCAGAGTTAGGCTTTAAAATCAAAATATGCAATTTACTTTGTGTTTATGATTGAACATCGGCTGACTGATGGTTTCATGAGGTGTCGCTCATGCTAAGCGTTCATGCTTTTAGGGAAGTGTCCTAAACCGCTGAAGAACCGTGATGTCATCACCCTGCGCTCCTGGCTGCCGATGGGCAACGATTACATCATCATGAACTACTCCGTCAAACACGCTGTGAGTGCTGCTGTGTTAGTTTAGTCTCGTTGATATACTATTATAGGTTATGTTAATAGTTTGAATTAGATTTCATTTTTATGTTTTCTCTTTTTTTTTATATATCTTTAATTTTTATTTGGTTTTAGTCAGTTTAGTAACAAATAATAATTAAAAAGCTAATTATTCTTATGCTTCCGGGCGCGTGGATCAGTGGGATTGGACTTGATTCACACGTGCTTCAGACATAAAAAAATATTAAATATTGTATTTGTTTACAATTCTATGTGAACATTAACTGACATCAGAGAACTGTGATCATGCATTGATTCTTCCGTACGATCAGCGTTCAGCAGTGACGTGTGTTTGTGTGAGCATCAGGACAGTAATGATTCTGCTGCTAACGATCTTCTGATCGTTACTAACGATGTGATGGTGGTCTGTGTTCACTGTAACAGCTGGAGCGTGTCACTGTGATCCTGTACAGATGTGTGCGTGCGTGTGTGTGTGTGATCTTGACTGATTGATTGTGTTTCAGAAATATCCTCCTAAGAAAGATCTGGTGCGAGCCGTTTCCATGCAGACGGGATACTTGATCCAACACACCGGCCCCATCAGCTGCACCTTAACATACCTGGCACAGGTGGACCCGAGAGGTGACACACACACACACTCGCTCACGCACACACTCGCTCGCTCGCTCACTCACTCACTCACACACACTCATTCACTCGCTCACTCACACACACTCATTCACTCACTCACTCACACACACACACACA
>NW_015666169.1:78092-78819 GCF_001515625.1 Sinocyclocheilus rhinocerous
TATATTTATATTATATTTATTGAGAAAAATTTTTAACCATATTTTCCATTGATTATTATTTGTTCATTTATTTTTATACTTAATATTTTACATTATTTTATACTTTTTTACATTTATTTTATCATTTTAATTTTATCGTTTCAAATTTATTTAGATCAAATGTTTAGTTTGTAGAGTTGTTGCTCAGATCTACAGCCCTGAATCAAACCATTTATTCTAAACTAGACCTTTCTTTGTGTCTCTCTCAGGTTCTCTTCCCAAGTGGGTTGTTAACAAGTCTTCTCAGTTCCTGGCGCCTAAAGTGAGTAAAGTGTGCACTGGTTCACGCCATCCTTACATCCGTGTGTGTGTGTGTGTGTGTGTAGGTCATCAGTTTTCCCAGGAAACCTCACAGAGTGAAAGAACGATTGATTGATTGATAAATAAAGAGACACTGAGTGACAAAAGAACCTGTGAAATATTAAACACACACTGACATCATGAACTGTCATTTCTACTTCACCACTGCAATCATACAGTCAGACTTCTGAGGCAGGAAATCCAGCTTTAGTAATTAATTAAAGTTTCAGGGCAATTGAAATGATTTTAAAGAGAGCAGAAGAAAGACTGCAGAAGTGAAGCGACAAACGATACAAACAACTATTCTGAGACGTCAGCGAGACAAAGAGCTGCAGTGTGTCTAAATGTGTGTCTGTGATTGAATTAGAGTGTGTGTGTGTGTGAGAGT
>NW_015666169.1:78920-88373 GCF_001515625.1 Sinocyclocheilus rhinocerous
CTCAATCACACACACACACACACACATACACTCACACACACACACACACACACTCACTCACTCACTCACTCACACACATCTGTGAGCGCTTCTGAGTTCCCTGTCAGATCAGCACATTAAACTGCTGAATTCAGATGATTTTGAATTATTTCGGACCTTATGCATGCAGTTTGTCTCCAGACACACAGAGGGCGCTGATGTCGATTTGCTGTATGACACTAGAGTTCAATGAATGAATGAATGTAGTAACGAAGAATTAAAAACCAATTACTGCCTGTGTTTTGGGAGCTCTGCATTGTGTCTTCTGTTTATAACAACAGAAACTACCAGAGAAAGACATCGAGTCGACAGGAAAAGTTATGTTATGTTTGTGAAAACATGGGGAAAAATGACTCGTTCTGTCCTTCTTTTTTTTTAATGAACATAGTTTGCAAAAAGTAAATTGTCAATTTCTGTAACTTTGCCTATATAACAGAAAAAAGAAAATATCTCAGTTGTTTCTTTAAAATAAAACTAAATGTAATCAATGCAATTAAAAATATATTATTTAATAATATAAAAAATTTAATTTCTCATCAGAAAAAATTCTCAAATTGTCCTCAAATTTGTCAAAGTCTGCGTGAACTATAGAATATGGAGAATATGAGTGATGTTCACATCTATATTCACATTAGTTATATATCTATTTACTCTTACTATATGATAAATGTTAACTTGTGTCTGTTTTGATTTCTAATGAATTTAAGGAAATTTTTGAGACAGTTAAAGGGTTAGTTCACCCAAAATGAAAATTAGCCCATAAATTACTCACCCTCAAGTCATCGTAGGTGTATATGACTTTCTTCAGCGCCCACACAAGGCATTCGAGCCGCTCGGCTGCTAGACTCTGACTCACCCTCATCCCACACTATTGTCTACTGATGATGAAAAACATACTTTATACCTCTTTATGAAACAAACAACTGATGGTTAACCATTTCATTGCAGCCTCTGTACAGTCTCACTGTTTAAATGATGTCTGTTTTATACTAAACTGTTTTTGCAGTGTGCACACTATGAAGGGAACACCTGCATGACCTACTACAAGATGTGCAGCGTGTCCCATAATGCAATGCGGTTGCCTTGACCAACTTGACAAATGAACCAGGGATGACATCAACTGTGACGCACTTATGCACAAAAAAAGGTTACAAATGCTACATTTTCTTATTTCTGACAATAAAACGTATTGTATTGTAATGAGGAAAAAATGTAGCACATTACTGTTTGAAGTCATTGCATACTGCATGCTAAACTTCAGAAGTAGGCAGTATATGCTGTGCTGTATGCAGTATGCTGTTCCATCACAACACACACTTGTCCAAATACCCGCACTTGCGGTCTTTGCACTTGACCTCTTGACTACTTATATGACGTATTTCCTGTATTTGGTCCAAGTGTTCAAGTGAGCATGAAGAACACAAGTGTGAGTATAACTTTTGTGAGTATTTGGACAAGGGGACAGGCTAATATTCACTCATAGTTCTGTAGCGCCGCCTGTCGGCCAACGCGTGTAATGCTGCCGTTAGAAACATTAAAATACAATGAAACTATCCATAAACACCAGAATATATCAGAATGTAATACATAAATGTTTCCTATTTATAAATTTACAACACAGAAAGTCCTTAAATATAATATAAATTATATATATTAAGTTAATAAATATTTTAAATTATATACACACACTCACACACTTAAAGAAATAATATATAATATATGATATATACTTAATAAACAATATATAAAATAATATATATGATATAAATGTGGTCTTTTTGTACATTTAATTGATATAGAAAAAAATAATATATATTATTTATTTTTTATTTATTATCATATTATTATTAATATTATATAGTATTAAATATATTCATACATATTAATAATAATATTAATTAGTGAGGTGTTTTGTGCATTTAATTGATACATAAATATAAAAATAATTAATATACATCATATATTAAACAGTAACAATATTATTATTATCTGTTTTTAATGTGGATTCTTAAAACAAAAGCGTGTTACTTTTCTCTGCGCTGCTCAGGATGGACCAATCAGAGTCGAGTGTGAGGATTCGATGAGGATTTAAAAAAAATAATTTTTTAAAGATTCATAAAGAGAAATTCCTTTTGTGTGTCAGATAACAATCCTTTGGGTTATGTGTTTAAATTATTATACTTTTATCAATCTTACGAAGGTGTCGTTAGGGTTCAGTGCGGTGTTTGTGAGTTCTGCGCCGCCTCGCGCCCCCGAACAATGTGACCGTTGTGTATCATAGCAACCGCCATTTGAGGTATTTGCCGCCCTGAGTGTCGCGTCGCGTCAAACAAGTCGCTTGCTGTGGAGTTTCACACGCTCATGTGACGCGCCGCCTGCGGAAGTTTCTTACAGGCTTTTTCTGAGTGTTTCAGAGGGATTTGGTGCGTCTGACTGGCGTTGAGAAACACACAACCATCCGCGGAAGAACAACAACAACAACCGGAGCGATAAAACACGCTGAAGTTCTGCCGCAGACGCGCCTGTAAGTGTGGAGTTCATTCATGTTCATCTGAGTAACTGTCCGTGACTTTATGTTCGGTTTGTTGAACTGTTTTTCTGTCAGTAAGCGGAATATACTCCGAAATGAACGCGAGCGAATCTCAGAATGTGACTGATGCGGTCCACAGCCGCGGAAAGCGCCGAATATCGCTCTTACTTCTAAAACTGAGTTTCCAGGCCTTAAAACAGCACATTTCTATCGTCAGTATAAATGATATGTCATTTCAGTAACGCTCTGAAATATTTCATCGCTTAGAAATCACTCTTGATGTTACAAATTCTTGCTCTGTAAAAGTGTGAAAAGACTGACTGTCGGATTGTTTTCTAGTTCACTTTTCAGTAACGTTACGTTAGTTTTTCTCTTGGTTGATTTTCTCTTGTCTTTTTGCGTCTCTTGTCTTCAATTCAATTCAAATTCAAAATTGCTTTATTGGCATGACTGTAAAAAATACAATATTGCCAAAGCTTGGAATAAGTGACTCTGTATACATCTTAATTTAAAAAAAATTTACCCTTATGACTGGTTTTGTGCTCCAGGGTCACGTATATGTGGAGAAACATGTAAACATATAAAACAGTCTGTCTGTCTTTCTGTTTTTTCTGTCTGTATTTCCGTCTGTCTGTCTGTCTCTCTCTTTCTGTCTGTCTCTCTCTGTCTTTCTGTTGGTTTTTCTGTCTGTCTCTCTCTGTCTTTCCGTCTCTCTTTGTTTTTCTCTCCATCTGTCTTTCTGTTCCTGTCTTTCTGCATCTCTCTTTCTCTCTCTCTTTCTGTTTTTCCGTCTGTCTTTCTGTCTTTCTCTCTCTTTCAGTTTTTCTGTGTTTCTGCATCTCTGTCTTTCTCTCTGGTTGCTCAGTTGCTGGAATGTTTGTCTCTTTACCTGGTAAATATTCAGTGTGTGTGTGTGTGTGTGTGACTGACTGTGTGTGTGTGTGTGTCTCTGTGTCTCTCTTTGTGTGTGTGTGTGTGTGTGTGTATCTATGTGTCTCTGTGTGTGTGTGTGTGTGTGTGTGTGTGTGACTGTGTCTGTGTGTGTGTGACTTGTGTTTGAGGGATGTGGTCTCAAACCACAAGATTTCACAGGCATTGTGGGCTGACTAATAGAGTTCTTAAAGAGATACAGCACTAATACTAGTGCACTACATTCGTGCTCTGCATGCACAGGACAAATTCAGTTCCTTAAACGCTCATAATAGAGATCTGTGTGAGGTGTGTGTGTGTGGAGGGGTTAACTAGTCCTGTGATGTGGCTGGAATGTTAATCAGGTTGATGTTTGTTATAAACACTGAAGCAGCTCAGTCGAGCCTGATGTTGTTCAGCGTTTCCTTCAGTGAATGTCCGGCAACTCTTCCAGTTCCCTGTGAATTTATGACTGATTCACCTTTTTATTTGTCACATCAGCATTTAATCAAACATTTTTAAATGCAGCTAAACCAGCAGGAGCACATGATGAGAGACAGACAGCGATCTGACGTGTCTTTGTTATCATGATAGTGATAAACGGCTGATATTTGGATATAGGCCTCAGTGTTTCCCACAGGTTTGAAATATACTTGGGCGGCCGTTAATATACCTGGGCGACCCACCCAAGTAAAGTCTATGTGTGGGAAACACTGGGCCTAATTACACGATTCCTTTGCTGATTAACAGAAGTGGTAGTTGCTCTCTTGTTTCAGTTCCAAAACCTTACAGCACTGTTGATGGGTAATAAACCTCTTATTTGCCGTAACTGAATTGTGTTCTGTATTTACTGGTATGATATCAAGGACTCAAACATTAATAGTTCAGCCAAAAATGAAAATTATCTGAAAATGTGTTCACTCTCAGGCCGTCTTAGATGTAGTTGAGTTTGTGTCTTCATCAGGTTTGTAGAAATGTAGCACTGCATCAGGGATGGCCTGAGGGTGAGTAAGTCCTTCACTGGTTGATGATGTTTGTAATAGTTTATTTTGCAGTGTTTATTTGTGCTTGCACGCGTGTAAACTGAGAGCAGTAGATGCATCATCCGTCTCTCTTCAACGAGTTCTCGAGTTGTTGATTAGCTGGTCAAAACTTCACACAATGTGCGTTTGTGTGACTTTGTAAGCATGTGTCAGTGAGACTTTAACCACAACAGCGACGCTTGTTTGCTGTTTTCATCCTGTTTCTGTCTAATGTGTCGTTTTGAGCAGAATGTTTTATAGAGGCTGTGAAGTGTTTCATGGCCTTTAATTACAGAGCAGTTTTATTTCTCGTGGTTTTCTGGATTGAATGTGTTTCTGAAGTCTGACATATGCTTCTTCTCAGGCAGTATACAGCGGTAGGGCGGCTTCTGTTGTTTGTGACTCATGTTTTCTACAAAGGCAGGGGTTTTCAAACTGGGGGCCGTGAGACTTTGCTAGGGGGTCCTTTTTAGGGCTGTCAAAGTTGATATGTTCACTTAAGATATAAATTAAATGTTTAGCATAATTATGTTTTATGTTTACATTCACTAAATGTAATAATATATTAATCTGCTTTCTACAGACTGGTCAGAAATAAAGACATTAATTGCAGTTGGTTTATATATTTATTTTTCTCAGTTCTTTTCATACTGGGGGTCACTCACAACAGTTGAGAAATATTTATTTATTTATTTATTTATTCATTTTTGTATATTTTAAATTTAATGGATTTTTTAGGGCTGCCAAAGTTATTGTGTGCTCTTAAGATATTAATAAAATATTTAACATAATTGTTTTTTATGTTTGCATTCACTACTCGTAATGTTTGATTCTGCTTTCTACAGATCAGAAATGAAGACATTAATTGCAATTTTTCGTCATAATTTAAAATATTCTCTAAAAACAAATCTTTGTGCAAAAAAAAAAAGTTTAATTTTAGCATATTGACAACGTAAAAGCCTATTATTTAATTTTTGAAAACAGTTATTTGATTAAGTTTAAAAAAAAAAAAATTTAAATGTAATATTTTCCTCACACAGTATGACTGGATTTTAACACAAAAATATACTGATAAAAATAATTATCAAAATAGGATCATTGTATTTGGGCATCCCTAGTTTGGAAACCCTATTAAGATGCCTTCATCTGGTTGTTTTTTTGCAGTCAGCATAAATGTGTTCTTCGCTGTCTACAATATCCAACAATACTGTGTGTTTTGCTGCAGTTTGATTTAATTTCACCTTATGATTCCTTTGAACGATCTCTTAGTCTGATGCCTTAGGTTCAACTGTTTGACACACTCAGAGGTCAAGGGTCATGGGCTGAGTAACCATGATGATCAGTCAGATGCAGGAGGGGTGAGACTGAGTCATGAGTGTGTGTGTGTGTGTGTGTGTGTGTCAGCTTTAGTGAGGATTTGAGAATTTCAGCGCTAACGTGAGCTCACAATCGCAAACCTGCCGTTTGTTTCACTTCTCACTCTCCCTCTGGCAGATACGAGTAGAGAGTTTAGAAAGAGAAGACCTGTTCAGAAATGAATGATCAGTAGTGCTGTAGAGACCTCTGTCACAAAGGGTTCAGCTTTCCTAAATAAAGGCATGCAAGGAGACATTTACAAGCAAAATTATTTAATTTATTGGAATACAAAAAGTACACTGGCTTTCTAAATATATCTGCTTCAAATGTAATAATTATGTAATTATTTATAGGCCCACTTTAAACTGTGTATAGATAGATAGATGATAGATAGATAGATAGATGTGTGTGTGTGTGTGAGTGTGAGTGTGCGTGTGTGAGAGTGCGTGTGTGTGTGTGTGTGTGTGTGTGCGTGCGTGCGTGCATGTGTTGGGTTTAATTTTACATGCAAATCTGTCTCTTAAACATCAGTGTACTGAATGTTAGAGAATATCTCTTCATGTCTTTTTACTTTTTCTCATTGAAATGGACAGTTTTACCCACTTCACACACACACACACACCCTGTCCGTTTCACACTTTGAAGTGTTTGTTTGTATTTAACACATGCACCTTCTGGTAAAATGATACTTTTAAATGAGGAAGCAACTAAAAACACAGTTTGATTGTTGTTTATATGTGTGAGATACTGCTGATAATGCTTTTAATTATTATTTTTGGAATAAATTTGATCATTAAACCTGACCCTCAGAGCTTCACCCAAACAGATGATCTTGAGATTAGTATGATATCTTATTATAGTTCCTGATTTGAGCTAATTATATTATAAGGAGGAGGAAGTGCTTTTGGCTGAAAATGATTGACGAATGTTTCATGTAAAGCACATGCAGCGTTTGGCATGTTCACTTTTACAGTAACCTGAAAGGCTCGCTCATCTGGAAGTCAGTCATGTGATGATCCTACAGTGGCTTTCTGAAATGCCTGAATGTGATTCATCAGGTCTGTATAACGTCTCTAATGCTTCTCTGAAGTAGCTTCATGTTTCAGCATTTTTAAGCAACTGCGGTCGGTTGCACCAACCGTAGGATAAACTGACACAAACATTGCTAAATATTTAAGTGTTGCACCATTTTAGAGTAAAAGAGCATCAGTGAACTTGTGCTGTGCCTGACAGATAGGATTAATGCTAATGGTGATGAATCGTCGCAGCGTTTGAGGAAACGGTGTTAAACAGAAAAGCACTGGAGGTGGAAGGAGCTGCTCTCGTCTCGGGCCGAAAGCTTCAGTCGCTCGTTCCAGAACATTTCAGCAGCACAGCTTCATTATATTATAAACATTAACACAGAAGTCTAACATCAAACATAACATACAGTGATTTAGATATCATGTTTATGAAGACATGGTCTAATAATATCTGTATTCATCTGACTGATAATGAGCTCAACTGGAAAAACGAATCTTATCTGTGCAGGAACAGGAAATCGCATGCAGGAAATGAGCTTTTTCTGAAATGCTGGTGTCTTAGTGATGTGGGCATTGATATTAGTTTTTTTGTATGAGTGTGTTTTGCTGCAGAATAAGTCATATTTAATGTAATATAAATATGTGAGAAGGGTCCAAATGTCCAAAAGTGCCATATTGGATTAAAAATATCTTTTACTGGGTCTTCATTTTTCCTTCCGGGTCAAAAACCTGTAAAAAGGTCTTAAATCAGAGCAGAAATTTATAAGGTAATGGCATTAAATGTTGCATGCACTGCAAAAATAAAAAAATAAAAAAATAAAAATTGTAAATATAAATGAATACTAATATTGAATATCTTCCTCAGTATTTTTGGTCTTGTTTTCCAGTACAAATAACTAAACATCCTTAAATCAAGAAACATTTACTTGAGAAGCAAAATTAAGATATATGAAGTCTTGTTTTTTTTGTTGAGAAAATGACCAAAATTAAGAGAGTTTGTTTAATATCTGTCATATCTATCTGTCAGTGGAGAAGGAAAACTTGGTTTTCCTTTGAATTACGCAGATTTTTCTGAGGCCATTGGCACATAGTGTATTTGTTTTTGTTTGTAATCATAAAATCCGTTTTGATCAGTTTCTCATGAAACAAGACTTCATAAACTTGGTCTTAAAAAGGTCTAAAAAACGTCTTAAATATACCTTCATAAAACCTGCAGAAATATAATGGCGTTTTTTTGGCATCTGGCCAGTAACTTTATTAGCTGCTGCAACATTTCATATTGAATGAATCTATTATAATGTAGATTCATGCATTCATTTGTGATAGTAAATATGTATTAAATAAAAGAAAAAACAGAAATAGTTTAGAAATTTTTAAATTGTGTGAAGTTTTATTTATTCAATTGATTAGACATTTTTAATTATTATAATTTAATTAAACCATTTAGGCCTATAAATTTACAAAATCAAACTGAATTTGGGAAGAAATCAAACCGATTTCATCAGGCCCTTGGATCAGCTACTGTACATATTGATGCTCTTGTGTGATAAAGGTCTTGTGATTATCTCAATCTGCTTCAGTAAACATGTCTCGGATGCCTGAATCCATGTGTAATCTGTCCCCACATGTGATGAAAATATGAGGAACAGAATGAGTGTTCATGCCTTTAGTTTCAGTTTCGGCGAGAGATGGAGATGGATTTGTGTTGTACAGTAAATGCAGTATATCGAGAGGAGTTTTGACCTGCCTGAAGTCTCCTTTGACCCGCTCACATGTTTCCTGTAGCTCTGTACACAGGACCACTGAAGACACGTCTCTGTCAAGCTGCTTTAAAACAATATGCATTCAAAAAATGAAAAACAATCCCCATGATTTATTAATAAAATAGTTCCGTTGCTTGATTCTGATTGGCTGAGCCACGTTCGAAGCTGTTGTAAATTACTCTACAAAGTAACATACACCTTTGTTTACGTTTGTGTGTTGCCCGGCAACCACTTTGTTGCAACCACAACTGTTTCTGAGGAACTACATTGTTTGGTGGAAGAATTTTTGTTTCTGGAAGAAGACGTGCTGAGAGAAATAACCCAGAATTTACCTCATAACGCAATGCATCGCGCAGCTAGATCCAGTGGAGAATATCACTTTGATGAGTAGCCTAAGATTATTGCATCTGTTGTTATTGTTATTGTGACATAACTTGTACACATTTTACTAGTTAGACTTTTCTAATTCCTGACTACATGTTTGAAATCAAGTGAAACATTTTGAAATATGTGATATTTCATTGTCTAAATGTCTCACAACGCCAGGATGTTTGTTTAATGTTTTAACATATAAAACCACAAGATATAAAAGTAGTGTGACTTCACTATCTCTCAGGTGTGAATCACTAAATATTCATGGCCATTGTCACTCCCTCGCATAAGGGCATTCTGTCACAAAACATGTTTTACAAATGTTAAATCAATATATTGTTTTATGTAAATAAGTGAACAGGATAATTTTCACATCATTTTGTAGCAAAAACTCTAGTCTACCACATTCTCAAAAGTCTTGTGAACAAACGTTCTGTATG
>NW_015666169.1:89523-93861 GCF_001515625.1 Sinocyclocheilus rhinocerous
TCATTTTGTAGCAAAAACTCTAGTCTACCACATTCTCAAAAGTCTTGTGAACAAACGTTCTGTATGTGTTTTATGGCCTTATTTCAGTGACTTACTTAAAAAAGTTTTTCACTAACCATGCATAAACATTGTTTTCTCACAAACACAAACATGTACTTTCATGCTGCTCACAAATTATTGTAGCCCATTTTGTGCTGAATACAGTGTTATCAGACTTTAGCCATTAAATTTTTTTTAAGATACTGAAAAGAAAAAAACAAATGTCAGGGCATGCCAAAACTTCTCCAGGGCCCCAAAACACCCTCAGACCCCAGAGGGCTAAATGGCAAAAACTTTTGCTGTCATTGTTTCAACTAGGGATGCACCGATACCACTTTTTCCAGTACTCGCCCGATACCGATACTTTTATGTGTTTGGGTTCTTAAAAGTTTAATATTTTATATATAATTGTTATTTATAAAAACAATTGTTAATTTAACTTTAAGATACTGTAGTTATTTTCTTAATTTGTCATGATAGATGTTTGCATCATGACAACTTTATAAAAAAAAAAATGGCCACAATGTTTAAGAGGTTTTAAATAAACAGTAGCATAGTTTGTGATAATACTTGGTATTTATTTGGTGCTGTTAAAACCACCACAATAAACCTGTAGCTCTTTTATGAAATAGTAATAAATCGCATTTTAAATCGCAAATCGCAGTTTTGATCAGAAAAATCGCAATTAGATTTTTTCTCCAAATCGTGCAGCCCTAGGATGATAACGCTTTCATTTACAAAATCATCCAGAACACACATTATCATCATAACCTTCATGACTTCTTCATCATTCTTTACTTTCTTTTGTTTAGTCTGGACATTGAATGAATTTCTAGTCTTTATAAATTCTGATCAGTCTGATGATCTCTCGCTCTCTCTCTCTCTCTCTCTCTCTCTCTCTCAGTAGACGTTCTGTTCCGGCGATGATTCCCTGACCTCGTCCCGTGGAGAAGAAGTCCTGCAGCATTCCCGAGGATCCGGCGGCGTTCCGGTCATGTCCTCCGTCCCGCCGGAGAGTTCCCAGCTTGTGGAGGAGTGGCTGAACGCCCTCCGGCTCGACCAGTACTGCTACGTCTTCCAGGAGGCGGGGCTGGGAACGCTGTGGGAGTGTCAGGATCTAAGCTCCGCCCAGCTGCAGCGGATGGGCGTGGGTCTGCCTTCACGCCCGGATCGGTAACCATGGCGACCGCTCCTGAGCCTATCAGCATCCCTGAACAAAAGGAAACGCCCACACCTGCCGGACGAGCCAAGCCCATCCCAACTCCGAGGCCACGCCCAGAACACCTGCCTCTTAAAGGGCCGGTGCAGCAACTCCAGACGAGCGAGAGGAAACCGTCCCGTGTGTCTCCCTCATCCTCCTCCTCATCGGAGCGCTTCCACCTGTACGAACAGTGTTCGTCTCCCGCTCAGGGAGAAGTGGGCGTTCCTCCTCTTCCTCCTAAGAGCTACACTGTGGGTGTCTCTAAAGAGCCCAGAGACGTCCCGTACAGACCCCCTGTTCCACCGCCTCGTGTCTGCAGCACGACTACGAATCCCAGAAGCACGTCATCCGGAAGCCCGCCCACTTTCAGGTACCGGACACACTTTATCTGTCTGGTGTAGCGCGCTATACGTACTACATAGTGCACACAGTATGCGTACTGAATTTTTTTCCAAAATTAAAGTTTTCATTTAGCCGAAAAAAAGTAACTATTAAAATTTTTTAAGTATTTAATAATCAGTTAATTTCTAAAATGTATTTAGTAATCAACACTAATAAAATGTAAAATAAAATGTAAATGTTTATTATGAATATTAAATGTTTATTTTTTATTTATATGTTTTAATGATATTTTTACTCCTTGAAATATAAACATTTAAACCGTGGCTGTCAAAACTTGTTTTCGTGACAGATTTATTCAAATATACATTAAATAATGATGATAAAAATAGAATTAATATTTAATATAGTGCACATATTTATCACAATGCTCCTGTTTTTATAATGGTGAATAGAGTATGTCCATTAAATAGGAGATCTGGGTATTTTTTAAAACTGTATTGATTATTTGTATTAATTAAAAATTATTATGGCTTATAAATTTAGCCTTTTTCCGTGAACATCTGTGGCAAAAAACTTACATTTTGCATGTTAAGTTTGTATACAAACATTTAAAATGCACTTAAGCAGTTTTTATATCATATTTGTAATGATATGATGATGTTTTTACTCCACTTCGTTGTTGAAATACAAACATTTAAATGGTAGCTATAATAAAACCTTGTTTTAATGACATTTATTCAAATATACATTAAATAATGAAGATAAAAATATAATGAATATGTAATATTGTGCGTATATTTATCAAAATGTTCCTCTCTAGAGTTATTTTTTGTGTTTCTTGGTTCATGTGAAAAATCACTTTTTAAAATGAATGGGAAAAGCAACGTTTCTCTCTATTGCAGTTCATTCATCACACTGGAAATGGAAGGTGAAGTTAAGTGCATTGCATTGTGGGATACATCACCTCACACTGCACATTTGAGCAAATTATCCAAGTGTTCCATGCATACTAAGCACATTGCAGTATTGTGAACTCAGCGAACACTCATGACTCAGTGCTTTTACACAATGCTCTTGCACAAACTGTAGTGTTTGTGTTTCCTGCGCGCTGACTCGAGGTCATTGAGTCAGGAATTATTTAAAAAATACATAATATAATATAACCCTTTAATTACTTTTTTCATTACAATAATGAGAATTTTGAAAAAAATAACTTCAGAGTGCAATAAAATAAATACATGCATTAATTTTTTTATTATTCAAAATATAATTATACAGTAATTTGTAATAATTGTATATATAGTTTCTTATTTAATATTAAATATAATTTTTTTGACATTACACTTTCATTACAATAATGAGAATTTGGGGAGGAACAATTCACAATGCAAAAAAACAGATAAATGTAGGTTTAATTTTCATGATTGTATTTGACGTAGTGTTGATATGGATGTTCACTGCTCGTTCAGTCGAAGCGTTTGTGAACAGGAGAAACAGGAGACAGATTTCAGGAAGCTCTTTGTTGTTTTGAAGCTCTCAGCACAGACTCACACACAAACGCGCTCACGTCTAAAAGTGTTTTCCACTTCCGCATGTCTTCTGTGTGGTTAGTTTAGGTCTCGTTCACTCGTTCTCGACATGGTTCTCCAGCTCTCTGTTTTTTTTCACACTTGTTTACTGGACTGCTTTCGCCTGAACTCTGTCTCCTGTTGTTTATCAGTGTATAACGGGATTTCGTTCGCTCTCATCAGTCTCTAATGGCCTTATTTGGCGTGTTTGAGCACGTAAGTTCAATGTGGAAGTGGATGCATGTTGTTCTGTTTCCTTATGTACTTTGTTTCTAATCTTTTAGTTTTGCATGTTTTGAACAATCATCTCTGTTTGTCTGATCAGTGTTGTTGTCATGTTCAGGACGTGTGTGTGTGTGTTGAGGTTTCTGTAGTGTTTCGTCACCGCTCAGAATTGAACACAAACTGAGTCGAACTGTAGATGTGAGTGTGAGTGTCTCACTGCCGTGATGTTGGCCAGTTTTAACTGTATTTTTATTTATCATAATTTTAAGCAGCAGTTGTGAAAGTGCACTCTCTCTGTAGTATTGACTAGTATCTTAAGCCCTTCAGAGACTCACTTTCGTTTCCGATGGCATCACAGCTGTATTTATAAGCTGATGCTCTGCACTGTATAACCGCAGCTTCATCTTTCTGGTGGTTTGTGTTCATGTCGTTCCTGTGTTTCTCTGCTGCACGTTTGCTATCTGCTTCAGTCGTGTAAAGACACGTCATCTCTCACACAAAACCCATCAGTCATCAGGGAGAGGGTTCGGTGACTCCCGACAGATATCTGCGGTCGCTGTTGAACTCTGTGTTTGTGCGGTTCACTTCCTGATGTTTAGCGAGTGATCGAGTCTCTAAGTGTTTTTTGCTCAGTAGTGTTGATTGGCTCATTTGGGATGAAGATCTGCTTGAATCTGTGCTGAGCATCAGGATGAAACATCATCTACAATAGCATTAGTTAGTAGTATTGGTTGATTGATACAGGTTTTGGTTAAAAAATGACCTCAAACTAGGCCTGTCACGATAACAACTTTTTGTTGTGCGATATATTGCCCCAGAAATAATTGCGATAAGCGATATTATTGTCATTTTAAACACCATTTTATGCCACTGAATATATAATCATAATGTAACAGCATAATAATGCAAGAAGGCCTACACACTTCCAAATGACAACAAACTTTTAATTTTAAGAATATTTAG
>NW_015666169.1:96090-98259 GCF_001515625.1 Sinocyclocheilus rhinocerous
GATTTTGAAATGTGCAGTGCTCATGTTTATTCAACGAAGTCAAACGGCACAAATAAATCAATGTATGGGAAACTGGTAATGTATATCGAAATATCGGAAATGTGTTTAAAAATCATATCACCGTTATTGAAAAAAATTATATCGCAATACATATTGATATTGAATTATTGTCCAGCCCTAATATAGCGTTAAGCGCCATTCACACAGAATGCGCTTTTGTGTTGACAAAGATGCGACGCGGACAGTGGAATAGGAAAAACATGCAAGAAGATGGGAGTGAACTTATTTTAACTTGAGCGCCGTGTTTTTAGACTGCCGTTTCATGCAAGAGACACGCTGCAAGAGACGCGAGCGCAACCATGTTTACATATAAAAAACAATGGAAAAGCATCGCAATCGAATAAAAAAACCTGTAAAGAACTACTACTGTATGTCTGATATTTCATGTTTGCATCACAGGGACAGACTGAAAGCTGCTGTTGTTTTTACAGAACATTTATAGTTAATAGTCTACTGGTGTTATACCTTCAGTCATTTTGAATTTGAATTACCTTTACTTTTGAGATTTTTTAAAAGCATTTTCCTCGTATTATTTCTGAACACATAGTATGTATAAGATAATAAGTATGTACAATATGTAGTTGTAGTTCATGCATCTTTTCTGCAAAGATATTTAACAAGTGATTTGTTTAACATTTACATCATGTGTGCTGCACTTGGAGTAGAATTTTCTTTAACTAGAGGGTTAATAAAGAAAAAGTTATTTTCAAGTTGACTAGTTAAAAATCGAGAATCGGTCAAACGTTCTGGAAAAATCGAGATTTTAATTTTTTTCCAAATCGCCCAGCTCTACCTCTACCATACAGTTGGGTTGTGTGTTTATGGTAAATATGGCTTTACATGTGTAGAGTACAGGTACAGAAAGGTTTCTGCCGCTCCAGAGTCCAGTAGCGTTGTGTTTTCCATCACTCCGTCTGATGAGGTGTTCAGATTAGCTGGAAAAACTTCATCACAGGAGTTTCTGTTTTCACAATGACACATGAACTAGTGAAACTGCAGTCATCTCAGTCAGTCTGTGCTCTATAAATGGGTGTTAGTATGGAAGCTGCTGTCGCATGCATGCACGGATCATATAGTCTTTATTTTTATATGAAACCTTGTATTATTAGCACTTCACATGCTTGTTATCGCCTCCTTAAGATGAATCGCTGCATTGGATAAAAGCATCTGCTAAATGATTCAATGTAAGCAGATGTTTTTAGTAGGGCTGCACGATAAATCGCATGCGATATTTAACGCGCATCTTGTCAGAAAGCCGGTTCTTTAATCAGCGGTAAATCTCCATCACCTGCGGGCTTTCACATTGAGCAGCATTAACTACACAGAGCCGTTGTTCACTGATGAGCTGCGCAAAAAATCGCGCGAATATGAACGTGGTTTTGCGCGCTGCGCCAAACCACGTTCATATTCGCGCGATTTTTTGCGCAGCTCATCAGTGAACAACGGCTCTGTGTAGTTAATGCTGCTCCATGTGAAAGCCCGCAGGTGATGGAGATTTACCGCTGATTACAGAACCGGCTTTACTGATAAGATGCGCGTTAAACATCGCATGAGATTTATCGTGCAGCCCTAGTTTTTAGTTGATCCAGAAAGTCTAGGATGCGAAAATAGACTCATATTTTGAAAAAAATTTTTTATGATGATTAAATGCAATTGTTGGTTGAATTGAGGATGTGAAAGCAGAAGGGAAGAATGAATCAGTCTGAATGAGTCTCTCCATCTCTCAGAAGTTTCCTAGCGCTCTCTTTAGTGAGTTGGTAAAGCACTTCTCTTAGAAATATAGTGGAAGTTCAACCCTCTACAATGCGAGTAAATCACTCACATATGCGACTAAATTTCCATGCCAGGCGACCAAATAATGTCTATCATTAGCCACTGGCTAATAAACTGTTAGATTTCACTTTCCAGTGTTTGAGTTAGAGGCTAAGTCAACCCTCTACGGACACCTTGGCAATTGAATCGCCATTGGCTAGTAATTTTTTTAGTTTACTTGCCAGACTGAAATATATATATATATATACACACACACAGTCGTGGTCAGAATTGTTGGCACCCTTGGTAAATATGATCAAAAAAGGCTGTGAAAATAAATCTGCATTGTTAATCCTA
>NW_015666169.1:98583-98925 GCF_001515625.1 Sinocyclocheilus rhinocerous
CTTAAAAGCTAAAGAATTCCAAAGGAACGCTGTTATTTTGACAAGAAAATACAACAAAGAATATCGTTTACATGTAGCGCGTCAATTCTCTCTCTCTCTCTCTGCGTGTGTGTGAGACAAAGTGACGGCAGAGAGCGCTCTGTGTTTCTCTCACACATATGAAAAGAGGAAGAGCAATATAGTCTTACTTACAACATGGTATGCTTGCGCTACATGTAAATTATATTCTTTGTTGTATTTTCCTGTCAAAATAGTGGAGTTCATTTGGAATTCAGACTTTAAGAACAAGCAGAAGCAACTTCTGGTTTCTTCAGTAATGCACGAACGGCTTCACACTTGAGG
>NW_015666169.1:99093-100247 GCF_001515625.1 Sinocyclocheilus rhinocerous
TATGTATATGTGTGTGTGTGTGTATATGTGTGTGTGTGTGTGTAGAGGGTTGACGTTACAGAGCTGAAGCGCTAGTGAAGGCTTCATTCATAAGTCAGTATTTAGCAGACCTTTGGTTTTTAAAACTGATGGTCAGTTGTTCCGCTGGTCACAGGAAGCACTATTGTTTGACCGTCCACATGGGCCTGATCTTTAACACACATCAAGAAATGTGTTTCTAGTCTGATAAATGTTCAACAAACGCTGTTCAAGTGCTGACATAAACCTGTGAATTCCTGTGTTCTCTCTAAATGTCGGGTGAATGTCAGACAGCAGTCGAAACGTGGCCCAATTCACCCTTTCTTCACATTACAGTGTTTGTTGTGTGAGAAAACACTGCAGAATCTCTTTTACTGCTGTAAGACTTAAAGCTCATTTACTGTCTGCTGTGTTTAGAATTTAGAACACGTTTATCAGACAAAATATACTACTGGCCAAAAATTTTAATGTTTTTGAAAGAAGTCTCTTCTGCTCACTAAGGCTGGATTTATTTGATCAAAAATACAATAAAAAATGTGAAATATTATTCTAATCTAAAACAGCTGTTTTCTATGTGAATCTCTGTTAAACTGTAATTTATTTCTGTGATCAAAGCTATATTTTCAGCATCATTACTCCAGTCTTCAGTGTAGAGGTCTGCGCGGGACTGTTTTTTTAGTCCCGCTCCCGCTATATATTCACTCTTTGTTCACCCGCTGTCCGCTTAGAATAATTTTCTTCCCGACCCAACCGTTCCCTCTAAATTTAGATCTCGTTTCCAGAATCTCACATTTAAATTTCCGCTACTGAAAGAAAGAGAGATAGGCTGACAAATAAAAGTGTAGTCTGCACAAAATTGTATGTTATTTTATTCGTCTTGTCAAGAGTCTTGAATTTATTGACTTTGACTTGAATTTATATGAATTATCTTAAGACACAAAATTAGTTTAATATTTTATGCAACACAGTAGGAAAAAAAGTGTCAGAGAAAATAAAAATGTTGTACAAAAATTGTATGCTATTTCTTATTTTTATTCATCTTGTCAGGATACAATTCGTTTAAAATTGACAACACAATAGGGAAAAGGTGTCGCAGAGAGAGAGAGAACAAATGTAGGTTGTACAAAAATAGCCCA
>NW_015666169.1:100912-109965 GCF_001515625.1 Sinocyclocheilus rhinocerous
GTGTGTATATGTGTGTGTGTGTGTGTGTGTGTGTGTGTATGTATATGTGTGTGTGTGTGTATATGTGTGTGTGTGTGTGTGTGTATATGTGTGTGTGTGTGTGTGTGTATATGTGTGTGTGTGTGTGTAGAGGGTTGACGTTACAGAGCTGAAGCGCTAGTGAAGGCTTCATTCATAAGTCAGTATTTAGCAGACATTTGGTTTTTAAAACTGATGGTCAGTTGTTCCGCTGGTCACAGGAAGCACTATTGTTTGACCGTCCATATGGGCCTGATCTTTAACACACATCAGGAAATGTGTTTCTAGTCTGATAAATGTTCAACAAACGCTGTTCAAGTGCTGACATAAACCTGTGAATTCCTGTGTTCTCTCTAAATGTCGGGTGAATGTCAGACAGCAGTCGAAACGTGGCCCAATTCACCCTTTCTTCACATTACAGTGTTTGTTGTGTGAGAAAACACTGCAGAATCTCTTTTACTGCTGTAAGACTTAAAGCTCATTTACTGTCTGCTGTGTTTAGAATTTAGAACACGTTTATCAGACAAAATATACTACTGGCCAAAAATTTTAATGTTTTTGAAAGAAGTCTCTTCTGCTCACTAAGGCTGGATTTATTTGATCAAAAATACAATAAAAAATGTGAAATATTATTCTAATCTAAAACAGCTGTTTTCTATGTGAATCTCTGTTAAACTGTAATCGACCGCTACCGCGTTTTATTCAGGAATATAATCCCGCGGCGCAAAAAATCTGGTCAGGTGCGGGAATGCAGACCTCTACTTCAGTGTCACATATTTTTGTTGAAGTTGTGGTACGTTACCATTCCAAAATTTGGGGTTAGTAAGATTTAAAAAAAAAAGAAAAAAAAAAAGAAAGAAATGAGGACACATTAAACTGATCAAAAGTGACAGTAAAGACATTTATAATGTGACAAAAGGTTTCTATTTCAAATAAATGCTGTTCTTCTGAACTTTCTATTCATCTGTGAATCCTGAAAAATAAAATGTATCACAGTTTCCACAAAAATATTGTGCAGCATAACTGTTTTCAACATTGATAATAATCAGAAATGTTTCTCGAGCAGCAAATCAGCATATTAGAATGATTTCTGAAGATCATGTGACACTGAAGACTGGAGTAATGATGCTGAAAATACAGCTTTGATCACAGAAATAAATTACAGTTTAACGGATATTCACACAGAAAACAGTTATTTTAAATTCTAATAATATTATACTATTTTTCTGTATTTTTGATAAAATACATGCAGCCTTGGTGAGCAGAAGAGACTTCTTTCAACAATATTAAAACATCTTATTTGTTGTTTCTCTTTTTCTAAACTTTTGACCAATAGTAAAATAATGAAAATAATGATTGATTAAGCATTGCACAACTTGTATTTAATAATGATTTCCTTAAGCAGCTTACACTTTGTTGTTCTTGTTAATCCTATAGTTATCATGCTAACATGGATGAATGGATATGATGTAATATACACATAGAATTGTTTGAAAAGAGATCATGTGCAATAAGAGCAGAAACATGAAGTCAAGTCCATTACAATTTTATGTTGACTTAAGTTAAGCAGTGACTCAGTACAGGTGTGTTAGTCGATCACTATCAGCTCTTATGGAACCTGTTGCGTCAGGTGCTTCTGAACTCACAGACGTACAGTGAGCGACACGAACCTGATCTCTCTCTCAGCGTCAGAATGAAGCTCCTCTCTGTCTGCCGCTAGCGTTGAATCCTCTGACTGACGCTCCCTTCAGCAGACTGTCCTGTGAGCCGAGTAATGATGAAGCTTCCTCTGTCTGCTCCTCCAGCTCTCCTGCAGATGATCCACCCAGCACGGATCGAGTCCCAGACGTCCCGCTTCGAATGATCAGACCTCCGAACGAGAGCTCAAAGAGAGACGTCCCACCGCCGCCGCCGCTCAGAAACAGTGAGTAGACCGTTTGCTCTGCGTGCTAAAGAAAGCGTGTTATGACTTCAACCTCATCAGCAGTTACTCTAGCGTGACTAAACTCACATTAAACCACCATAACCATAATACCAGGCACAAAAGCATGATGTGTGTTTGTGACAGGTGCCGGTTACTTGCATGCTTCGTTGAAACAAGAAGTTGACATTTCAAAGACCTTGTTCCACTTTTTTTAAATAGCCAATAGGCTTTAGTTTGCATCTTATCTGTGAACATGATTGACAGCCTAGGATTCAGGGGGCGGGGCTTTCTAGAGCAGTGGTTTTCAAACCCTCGGGTCGTCAGGATGATTTAAGGAAAATGTAAATGTAACAAAGTTCAAGACTCGGGGAAGAAGGAACCGGCGTAACTTTAATAACGTAACTTTAAAGGGATAGTTCACCCAAAAATGAAAATTAGCCCATGATTTACTCGCCCTCAAGCCATCCTAGGTGTATATGACTTTCTTCTTTCAGTCGAATCCAATCGGAGTTGTATTTAAAAACTTCCTCGCTCTTCCACGATTTATAATGGCAGTGAATGGGTGTTATTTTTTAATAGTCCAAAAGAAGTCCAATAAAGGTATTTTTGATAAAATACATGCAGCCTTGGTGAGCAGAAGAGACTTCTTTCAACAATATTAAAACATCTTATTTGTTGTTTCTCTTTTACTAAACTTTTGACCAATAGTAAAATAATGAAAATAATGATTGATTAAGCATTGCACAACTTGTATTTAATAATGATTTCCTTAAGCAGCTTACACTTTGTTGTTCTTGTTAATCCTATAGTTATCATGCTAACATGGATGAATGGATATGATGTAATATACACATAGAATTGTTTGAAAAGAGATCATGTGCAATAAGAGCAGAAACATGAAGTCAAGTCCATTACAATTTTATGTTGACTTAAGTTAAGCAGTGACTCAGTACAGGTGTGTTAGTCGATCACTATCAGCTCTTATGGAACCTGTTGCGTCAGGTGCTTCTGAACTCACAGACGTACAGTGAGCGACACGAACCTGATCTCTCTCTCAGCGTCAGAATGAAGCTCCTCTCTGTCTGCCGCTAGCGTTGAATCCTCTGACTGACGCTCCCTTCAGCAGACTGTCCTGTGAGCCGAGTAATGATGAAGCTTCCTCTGTCTGCTCCTCCAGCTCTCCTGCAGATGATCCACCCAGCACGGATCGAGTCCCAGACGTCCCGCTTCGAATGATCAGACCTCCGAACGAGAGCTCAAAGAGAGACGTCCCACCGCCGCCGCCGCTCAGAAACAGTGAGTAGACCGTTTGCTCTGCGTGCTAAAGAAAGCGTGTTATGACTTCAACCTCATCAGCAGTTACTCTAGCGTGACTAAACTCACATTAAACCACCATAACCATAATACCAGGCACAAAAGCATGATGTGTGTTTGTGACAGGTGCCGGTTACTTGCATGCTTCGTTGAAACAAGAAGTTGACATTTCAAAGACCTTGTTCCACTTTTTTTAAATAGCCAATAGGCTTTAGTTTGCATCTTATCTGTGAACATGATTGACAGCCTAGGATTCAGGGGGCGGGGCTTTCTAGAGCAGTGGTTTTCAAACCCTCGGGTCGTCAGGATGATTTAAGGAAAATGTAAATGTAACAAAGTTCAAGACTCGGGGAAGAAGGAACCGGCGTAACTTTAATAACGTAACTTTAAAGGGATAGTTCACCCAAAAATGAAAATTAGCCCATGATTTACTCGCCCTCAAGCCATCCTAGGTGTATATGACTTTCTTCTTTCAGTCGAATCCAATCGGAGTTGTATTTAAAAACTTCCTGGCTCTTCCACGATTTATAATGGCAGTGAATGGGTGTTATTTTTTAATAGTCCAAAAGAAGTCCAATAAAGCGCATCCATCCATTATAAAAAGTGCTCCACACGGCTGCAGGGGGTGAATAAAGGCCGAAGAAGAATGGGCTCTTGGGTCAGTGTACTGATAACCATCTATAACACTTTGTAACCGGTCAGCAATGCTGAGAACACTCTAACAACTGCCTGCAAACACCCAGAACAACCTAGAAACTGACTAGAAACAGCCTTGTAATTGCAAGTCCGTCTAGAACAGGGGTGGGCAAACTTGGCCCTTCCAGGCCACTTTCCTTCAGAGTTTAGCTCCAACCCTAATCAAACACACCTGAACCAGCTAATCATTGTCTTCAAGACTACTAGAAGGCTACAGGCAGGTGCGTTTTATCAGGGTTGGATCAAATCTCTGCAGGAAAGTGGCCTGGAAGGGCCAAGTTTGCCCATCACTGGTCTAGAAAATGCGTGAAATATGCGTTCTGTGTGAACGGCTTGGTTTCAGTTTTGATGTAAACAAAATCTTCTCCGCATTGATGTTATCTTCTCCCGCAATATTTGTAATTAACAACGCAGCAGCGCCGCATCTAGTGGCTTCAACTGGATAGGCTAACAAAAGCCTTGAGCGCCACTGATAAGGCTGCCTCCTTAACGCACACCTAAAATGTGGATTTTTATTTTAAATTCGACGAATATTCGAAATTCGAAAAAAATTTTGACAGCCCTAGTGTGAGCGTGTGTGTGTGTGTGTGTGTGTGTGAGTGAGTGTGTGAGAGTCTGTGTGTGTGTGTGTGTGTGAGAGTGAGCAGGAGTGAGTGTGTGATAGTGAGTGTGTGAGGGTGTGTGCATGTGTGTGTGTGTGAGTGAGCAGGAGTGAGTGTGTGATAGTGAGTGTGTGAGAGTGTGCAAGAGTATGTGCGTGTGTGTGTGTGTGTGTGTGTGAGAGTCTGTGTGTGTGTGTGAGTGAGTGTGTGAGAGTCTGTGTGTGTGTGTGTGTGTGAGAGTGAGCAGGAGTGAGTGTGTGATAGTGAGTGTGTGAGGGTGTGTGCATGTGTGTGTGTGTGAGTGAGCAGGAGTGAGTGTGTGATAGTGAGTGTGTGAGAGTGTGCAAGAGTGTGTGCATGTGTGTGTGTGTGTGAGTGAGCAGGAGTGAGTGTGTGATAGTGAGTGAAAATCATGCATGATCCTACGCAGACGCTACAGTGAGTGTGTGAGAGTCCGTGTATGAGTGTGTAAGAGTCCGTGTGTGTGTGTGTGTGTGTGTGTGTGAGAGTCTGTGTGTGTGTGTGTGTGTGAGAGTCTGTGAGTGTGTGCGTGTGTGAGCGTGTGTCTGTGTGTGTGTGTGTGTGTGTTTGTGTGTGAGTGAGTGTGAGAGTCTGTGTGAGTGTGTGTGTGTGTGTGAGTGTGTGTGTGTGTGAGTGAGTGTGAGAGTCATTTAAAGCATTAAGAATGTTCCAAACAATATGAAAATATATTTATAAATTTGTAAATTATTTTTATTTTTGTGACATTTGTGTAATTTAAAGGAATATATATATATATATATATATATGATATATAATGATATATATATATGTATGTGTGTGTGTAAAATAGTGCTGTCAGTTGATTTAAAAAAATTAACGAATTAATCGCGATTAATCCCACCTAACATTAAAGTTTTTAAATATACTTTTATATTGCAATAATTTCACATTCAATCTTCAAATTAATGCAGAAACAACATAAAGACAGTATATTTTTAATATTTGTTTTTTTATGACTGAAGGTGAGTATCACTGATACCAATACTACTGATGTCTCTATGAAATAGTTTTTTCCTAATATTTAACCATTGACTAGCTATTCAATATTACAGTGTAATTGAGAGCTGTCAATTTTAATATTTATTAGACTTTAAAATAACTTATTTAAGTGAACTTAAAACAATCTTCACATAAACCCATTATAATAAATGTCATATTTAGCTACCTGTGCCTAAATTAAATATACAGTTATCAAACACTAAATTCTAAATTAAATACAGATGAATCCTTAAAGCTACAACAGTTATTGATTTGCTCTTTTTTTCTTTTGTTCTTTGATGAACAGCATCACAGCAGCTGGTTATGAGGTTATTTTGGCTGCTTTAAGAGCTGCTGCTGCTGAACGTGACGCGGATCTGACACGCTTCGTAGTTTCTCATAACTCTTTACCTTTTCTGACCCTCTTCAGCTCTTAAGGTCTCTATAATGAGCTGAGGAGTTGAATCAGGTGTGTTAGACGAGGGAGACAGTGCTGCTGCTCCACGACAGTTTAGAAAATCACTGCATATTTAGGGTTGGGTACCGAAACCCGGTACCAATATGGCACCGGTACCTATGTAACCGGTATGTACTAGAACCGAATCAGAACACAGATTTCGGTGCCATGCCTGAGCGATAGATTGAAATATTTGTCCTCTAGTTCTCCGAAACGGACGTAAGAAGCATCATCACCGGCACCGCACGTGAAAAATAATTTCCCGACTGAGAAAATGCACGTGAACTCAAGTCGAGGGTCATGAGTTCTCTACTTCTGTGACTGGATATGTGGATTTTCTGTGTGAGGGCGCCCTCTGCTGTCCAGTATGAGTGAAACAGACATCATGTGTTTATAGTGCTAATGGCCAATCCATCATTTTTTTGAATTTTTATTTATTTATTCATTTTTTAATAAGCACCGTTTAGGCACCGGAACAGTTTTAAAAGTATCGATTTGGCACCGGTATCGAAAAAAACCCCAAACGATACCCAACCCTATGCATATTAGATACATGTTCTTAAATCTGACAGTAATATTCACAGTTAAACAAACATTCAGCTAGACAGTTTCAACAGTGCAGTCACAGGACTTAAACATATTACACGTGTTAACATAAACGCAGTCGCTTTGATACAGTATGCAGGACATGCACTGAATTAATGAGAATCAAAGGATGAAATGACTGAAGTGTGTGTGTGTGTGTGTGTCAGTGGAGCGGAGCGAGTGGGTGACGGTGTTGAAGAGCTGTGTCGGGGTGTCCCACGCACGCACCAGTCTGGACATGACCTTTAACCCCTGCGTGAGCTACGAGATGAAGGGTTACCTGGAGCTGCGCGGCCTGCGCTCCAAACTCTACACGGTGGTGTGTGCGGATAAAGTCTTCCTCTACAAAAACACCGAGGTAAACCCTCAATCTGTCTGTTCTTTGAAATAACACTAACTCTAGTCGCACTACTGACTTTAAAATAGACTTCAGCAGCATAAACAGCTGAGCTTAAAAATACTTTTGTTGCACAGTAATGAGTTATTATAGCAACAGAAATGGTTTCCTTGGCTGAAATAAGATATATTTTTATTACATTTTTAAGTTGATAATTATTGCATTTCAAGTTTTAGTTAACTATAATAACCGAAGTTCAAATAAAATGATTAATTGATTCATTTCAGGCTGAGTGAAATGATCACATTTATGCCTGCACATCGTTTTTACATGAACTGTCTTTCATACAAAAACATTATATAAATTAGGGTTTAATTATGACTTTAATTGCTTGACATGATTGGACTGTTATAAATTTGCATTTCTTGCATATGTTTGTGTGTGTTAAACATGAAAGCTGTTGCTTTTGTCTGATTGTATTGATCAGTGTTATATTACATAATTTTAAAACTGCATTTGAGTTTATGTGTATACATTATAGATTAGGAATGTTAGTAAAATATGATAAACATAGTAATTTATAGGAATGTGCCCATTGTGCTTGTGTGTGTGTAGGATTATCGTCTGGGAATCGGCATCACCTCGATCGATATGAATGTTGGTAATGTGAAGGAAGTGGATCGGAGAGCGTTTGATCTGACCACAGCGTACCGCATATTCAGGTGAGACTTTCACTCGCTCATTCATTTGTTCATTCACATTCATGCATTCATCACTGCTCAGCTTCCTGTTCAAGATTTCTCTCCGTCCATCATGCATTCAGTCATTCATTTTTCTGTTGATCTTTTTTTCTGCTCTCTTCATCCATTTTATTCAAGTCACTGTGAGTCTGTTCATCCGGTCAGCTGAAATAACTCTGTGTGTGTGAAAGAATATATGCATGTGATACAGTGACTGTGTGTGTGTGTGTGTGTGTGTGTGTGTGTGTGTGTTCTGGCTCAGTCTCTCACATCTGTTGTGGTTTTGTATATTTATACTTGTTTGCTGAGTGTTTTCCTCCTCTGTGCTGCTCAGTGAATCTGAAGGTCAGACATGACATCTGTGTGTGTTTATGATTTATGAAATTTATGCACTAGTTTAACTCGCTGTCTTTCAGTTCAAAACCCAGCGAAACTTATTCACATACCACCAGAATAAAACTAAAAAAACTTGCATATAAAAAATAAGTATTAGATGAAGAAGTGTAACTAAAAAAAAACTACAATTAGAAGTGAATTCAAATGAATATAAGTTTCTAAAATGACTAAAACTAAACCTGAAATACATTTTTTTTAAATTAAAATTTAAATGGAATAAAAAAAATAAAAAAAAAATACTAAAACTTAATTACAATTAAACAATTCAATTGAACTCAAAATATAAAAATAAAAGTTTATTTAAAATATCAATTAATTCTAGAGTTTCTTAAAAAGTTTTAATTCACTATAAATTAAGGACTTAAAAAGTCAGAGCAGAAAGTCTTAAATTCATAAAGTCAAGGCATTAAATTTTTCATGTACTGTAAAAAAGTATTTCTGTCTTGTTTTCCAGTACACATATCTAAACATCCTTAAATCAAGATACATTTACTGGAGATGCAAAATGAAGATATGAAATCTTGCTTTCTGAGAAATGTATAATTAAAACAAGAACAAATATCTGCCAATGGAGTCAGAAAAATAATCTTATTTTCCCTTTGAAAAGATATCTTTCCTGACCGCATTGGCAGAAATTTGTTCCTGATGTAATCATAAACTCACTACATTTTGTTAAATTTCTTTGTGGCCCCTTCCATTTATTCCTTCCATTTTCTTTACTTGGTCTTAAAAAGGTCTTAAAGGTGACATATCATGAAAATCTGACTTTTCCAGGTTGTAAGTGCTATAATCAGGTCCCCGGTGCATCTACCAACCAAGGAAACGTGAAAAAGATTAACTCAGTAACTTTGTTTTGGGAAGCCTTTTTCTGCAAGCGTCTGAGAAAACCAGCGTGTCTGATTTCGCTCCCTTGGTGACGTGGCAAAAGGATCTCATTATAATATTACCGCCCCTTAATCTGCAC
>NW_015666169.1:110983-120373 GCF_001515625.1 Sinocyclocheilus rhinocerous
CGTCTGATTTCGCTTCCTTGGTGACGTTGCAAAGGGATCTCATTATAATATTACCGCCCCTTAATCTGTAAGTTTACACCCAAGGCACCATCATTTGTTTTCGCAAGCGACAACGGTGTACTAGTTCTAATGCCATAGCGAAAGTTTGAGCAAAACATGCTAACTGTTCTGTGTTTGGCTGCACAGACGATCACAGAACACTGTTTAGAGTCCCAGCCTCAGAGGAGACAAGCAGTGTATTTATTGGTTTATTTACTGTATATTGCTGCTGCCATTTAGATCTAAAATAAACAAGCAATTTATTTCCCAGCTGTTTACCTTCACAGACATAACCCACTGTTTTTGTAACTCATGTGTGTTTTTAAGGTAAACTTGTGTGTGAATGAGAACTTAGTTTAGTACTCACATGCTGTGACAGCCGCTTTCTGTGCATGTGCTACTGATGTGTGCGCTCAGAAAACCTTATATCAGAAGTTTAAACTCATATGGTTTAAAACGCATGATTTCAGCGCGATAAACATGATAATCAGAACCAAAACAGATGTTTTTAGCAGGTCCGAGCTGTAATGGTGCAGCTCTATTCTGGAAAAGGGGGCGTGGAGCAGCAGCTCATTTGCATTTAAAGACACAGGCCCGAAAAACAGAGTTTTTCTGCTTCCAGTCAAAATAGGCATTTTCAAAATGTTATAATAAATGATCTGTGGAGTATCTTGAGCTGAAACTTCACAGACACATTCTGGGGACACCAGAGACTTATATTATATATTGTAAAAAGGGGCATAATATGTCTCCTTTAAAAAGTCTGCGTGTCTGTAGTTTTGTAGCGGATACGGACCAGCTGAAGGATCAGTGGGTGGAGGCCATGCGCAACTCTGTCGCAGAGGCTTTGTCCAATTACGAAGTGGCTGAGCGCATCTGGACGGAGCCGTCCAATCAGATGTGTGCCGACTGCAGCGCTGCCAAACCTGAGTGGGCCGCCATCAACCTGGCCGTGGTTTTCTGCAAGCGATGCGCAGGTAACGACCAATCATGAGGAAAGCTGCTTTACAAGCTTTTGTGAAATAACATGCGCCAACCATCTTCCATTTAAACTTGTAATAAGAAGCGCATAGGTAACACTTTCCATTTGTTAACATGAACTAACAATGAAAAATACTTTGAAAGCATTTAAGCTCAGCTCATATTAACCTAAATTATTAATCATTATTAAAACCCAATGTTTTATTTGTTAATATAAATTAATGGACCTAAGCTAACATGAACTAACAATGAACAGTTGAACTTTTATTAATTACCAGTAACAAAGATTACTAAATACTGTAACAATTGTATTGCTCCTATTTAGTTAATATTAGTTCATGCATTAATAATGTTAACTAATGAACCTTATTGCAAAGTGTTACCTGCGCATATCAACAAAACAGAAGCTTTAAGGGCTTCCTGTGGTTTTACATCAAAATAAAAGTTTGTTTGAAAATGAAGAAATTAAGACCATAAATATTAGTAAGTACTGTACAGTAACGTGAAATAAATTATTATTATTATTATAATTATTTAAATACTCAATTTATTTATTACATTAAAATATTACAATTAAGTTCTTATTTATTTATTTTTGCTGCTATATTATTATTATCATTGTTGTTATTTAATTAAATACTTGTAATTAAATACTCAATTTTTATTGCGTTGAAATATTACAATTACTATTTCTTATTTGTTTTATTTAGTAATTTTTTTAATTAGTAGTAGTAGTAATAATAATAATAATGATAATAAATTTTTGCATAAATATATATAATTATATAATTAATTATATAATTATTGCTATTATTACTAAGTATATTATTATTAAATGCAGCCTTACAAATGAGCATAGCAACCCTGGATTTTTAAAATCATTTTAAATTGCAATCGCAATTTTTATCATAAAATTGCAATTAATTTCCCCCCACCAAATCGTGCAGCCCTATTTCTGCAGCTGTCTGGACAGAATTAAAATTTGCGGAAAAACGAGACCTCCTAGATCAAAAATCAGAGTGACCATTTTAAATTTGCCTTGACCCAAGGATTCCAAAAATGTAGCATTTTGGAGTCTACAATAAGCGGTTTAGGAGTTATTGGCACTTTTGCGTTTTTGATCGCTGTAGCGCCCCCTATTGGCCGATTGGGCTGAGACTTTGATAGGTTCTCCCCAAATTGAGCTCTATCATTTGGCCAAGTTTCAAGTCTCTAGGCCTTACGGTTTGGTCTGCACGATCAGTTTTAGGGGAGAAGAATAATAATAAAAAAAATAAAAATCCTAACGATTTCAATAGGGTTTCAGCACTGCGTGCTTGAACCCCTAATTAAATTGTTTGTGAATGAACTCAAAGCTGTGAAGGACAGACTTACAGTCCGTTCAATGGGTTTGTACTGGCAGAAACATTACTTTTTTTAATGCAGTGGTCAATTTTGAGATTTTGGTCTATTTGGCTTTTTTTTAACATGTTGTTTCAGACTAGTGGAGAGAAAACATCTAAAATACACTTTTAAGTGTTTATTTTATTGTACTTTATCTATTTGCGTCTGTAGATTTAAATTACATTACATATCTTTAAAAGTTTTTTCTCCACTCCAGCAGCACTTACATGCACCAAAACTTAGAGTTGTGTTCCTCTCTATATTCTGAAGGTTTTTACTGAGGGGTTTGATCATATATATTGTTTGCACTGATTTATATAACATTTTATTCCTAAAAACATGTCAAAAATGTTTTTTTTTGTCTGTTGACATTATTTTCTGATTTATGAAGTGATAAAAAGAGAAATACAAAATCCCCACAGTAAAAACCTTTAACTCTAATATGTCAACAAAATCAGACTAGAATTTTAAACTTGGCTTTGTCCAACTTGCATATGTAAACATAACATTTCTTGTAATACAAAAGATTTTTACCCTATTTTACCTTGTTTTTTGTCTTGTGTTAAGCTCACGTCTAAATTTCACAACGTACGTTTTCTAGAGTTTTTTTGTCACCATGAATTATTTTGTCAAGACATTTTCAGTATTGCATATTTTCAGTCCACAGCAATGTGTGACTGTGACACATGATGAGCAACTGATGTCACCAGTCACTTGGTTTCTAAATGGACTGCTAGCTTACTGCACACTGCATACTAATGAGGAGATCCCACTGACTGCTATCCAGTAAAGCACTATATAAAAGGAAGGAATGTTTATTATAATCTAAAAATACTTTGTGGAATGGTATGCAATGTTAAACGCTTCAAACCGCAGTATGTTGCTGTTGTTCAGGTGTGTAGCTGCACCCACATTGAAAACTCATTGGTGCAACATCATGCTTTAAATTACTGAATATTTATCAGATGTATTGTCATGATGTGAACTATAAATACTGGCATTAGTTGATGAAGTCGGTCTTTGGAGTTTGGATGATATGAGATGATTCATTTGTATGAACTCACACACACAGGAAGCCTTCACTGCAGTCCACCAAAACAACACAAAACCAATCACAGCGTGATATGATCTGCTTCCTAAAACACACACACACACACACACACACACACTCACAAGCTCCCAGGATTCCTCTGCTGTTTCAGTGGGAAGAGGAGAAATGGACAGACAAAGAGTCCATTCACTCACATAGAGAGTGAGAGAGAGAGACGGGCTAATGACAGACAGACAGATGCAGCAGATAGAATCCTCTGATGTGAGATCTTTAACAGCATTATGATGTATCATACAGGCCACCATGAGTGACCTTTGACCTTTCCCATACTTCTGCATCACTGGTTTTTCTGCAGGACTCAGATTGTAAATTGGACATCAACCTGCGACCAATACCGTATCAGAATGATTTGATCAAAAAGAGTTTTCTCTTCACTTTAAAAGCTGATGTATTCATATTTTATAATCTTGTTTTAGTCTTAAAAGAAACCGGAATATCTTTCTTCTGTTTTGAATCATTCCTGCATCAGATTGCTAAAGGAATCAGACTGAAGGAGAGAGAGACAGTTTCAGGTTTGCTGATCAGACTGTGACTAAGCTCCGCCCCCAGCTCCTAGTGCAGTGATTTATCTGACCCCGCCCACTCATCTATAGGCTCCGCCCACACTGCCCCTCTCTGCTCTCATTCGCTCCTCATTCTCTCATTCTGTCATTCGGTCGGCTGTGATTCACATCAGTGTGTGTTTGTGCAGCTCTGCACTGCGCTTATGCATCTCACACACACACACACACACACACACAGGGGTTGAGGGGTGACCTTTGAACTTTCAACCTCGTGCCAATCAGCTGGGTGAGTTGTTGCAGTATTTTCTGTCATTGTTGTTTACAATGTGTTGGGTTTTCTCAAGTGTGATAGAGTGCTTGTGTGTGTTCTGAGTGTTTTTTACATCTGCGTGTAAGTGTTTTTTTCAATGAGTGTGTTTGTGTTTTTTTTCAGTCTGTGTTTTAAGTGTTTGTTTAGTTGTGTTTGCTTTTTAAGTCTGTGTTGTAAGAGTGTGTTTTAAGTGTGTTTTTAAGTGTGCATATGATTTAAATGTGTTTTTGTCGGGGGGGGATATTAGTGCACTGCGCTTATACATCTCACACACACACACACACAGGGGTTGAGGGGTGACCTTTGAACTTTCAACCTCGTGCCAATCAGCTGGGTGAGTTGTTGCAGTATTTTCTGTCATTGTTGTTTAAAATGTGTTGGGTTTTCTCAAGTGTGATAGAGTGCTTGTGTGTGTTCTGAGTGTTTTTTACATCTGCGTGTAAGTGTTTTTTTCAATGAGTGTGTTTGTGTTTTTTTTCAGTCTGTGTTTTAAGTGTTTGTTTAGTTGTGTTTGCTTTTTAAGTCTGTGTTGTAAGAGTGTGTTTTAAGTGTGTTTTTAAGTGTGCATATGATTTAAATGTGTTTTTGTCGGGGGGGGATATTAGTATTACTGGAAAACACGCATCATATTAGACACATGTGCTGTGCTGTGTGTGTTTGTGTGTGTGTGTGTGTGCTGCAAGACTAAGGAATGCTAAGACAGACCCACCCAACAATATACAGAGCGAGAGAATGAGCAGGAGACCATGATTGTGTCTCTCTTCACATTCTTTGTGAAGCAGCAGTTTTACCTTCCTCAATGGACAGCTTTGTGTGTCACACACACACACACACACACAGAGGCTGATTTACTAATGTCCTGATGAATGAGTGTGTGTTTCTGTGCTGGTATGTGTAGCTTGTATTGTGTTCATGTGTGTTTCAGTATAATGTCGTGAATGTGTGTGTGTGAAATTTCTATCCTGCCTGACATGCGTTTCTTCTCTTTCTGCAGTCTTTAAGTGTTCAGTATTTGTGTGTGTGTGTGTGCGTGTTTGCTAGAAATTTTCTGTGAACATCCACATTTGTAAAAAAAAAAGTATAAAAATACGTTTTTTTTTTTTTTGGGTTAAGTTTTCTGTTAGGGTTTGTGTTTGCTTATAGTGTTTATAACTACCTGTATATAAAAACAACGGAAGTCTATGCAATCTCTCCATTTAGATCACTAAACACGTGTGTGTGTGTGTGTGTCTGTGTGTGTGTGTGTGTGTCCTGCGTTGGAAGTTGTAATGACAACATCCTGATCACTGTATGTAACGTTTCTCTTTCATCTCTTCAGTTTTTCCTGCCTGCTGTCAGATTACTTCAGTGTGTGTGTCTGATTTCATCTGCTGAAAGCTGTGTGTGTGTGTTTGTGTGTGTGTGTGTTTCCGTGTGTGTGTGTTTCCATTACAGTCCTCTGGAATCTCACTGCTACATGTTATAATCAAACACACACATGTTGACACACGCTGCCGGGGTTTCTGGTGTGTGTGTGTGTGTGTGTGTGTGTGTGTGGCTCATATTTTCTGAGATTCAGAATCAAAGCCTCAGTGATGACAAGTTGATTTTGATTGGTGTTTTTTCTTGAATTAATTTGCATACTAAATGGTGATTTGCTCTAGTCTCTGTGAGTTTTGACGTGTTTGTTGTGTTTAAATGATCTAGAATGATTTTGAGGTGTTTTCATCACTTCTGTTTCCTTCAGAAAATGCCTGTTAACTTTGTTTTTGTTTGGGTGGAGATTGGAAATCTGTAAAGTTTAGAAATAAAATGAGATGAAATACTGATATTTACTTATCAGACACAGACGTTACTGAAGGACAGTCATTTACAGCAGGGTTTCCCGAATGGGGATTCGAGGGTTAATGCTTGAGGGTTGTAGTGTAAAACAAAAATTATTTTATAATTATTAAATATTAGTTTTTTATTTTACAGTACAACTGTCATTTACAGCAATAATATTTATGGTTTCATTTTTTTTTTAGTTAAAACTAAAACTAATCATCATCATCATCATCATAAAGACCCTGAATGAGGTTTCAGCAGCAGCAATTTTAGACTTTTTCATATGTGACGAAATGTCATATTGCAAAATCACCATACATGAAAAAATCTATGTAATATGTAATATTTTGGCCAAGTTGTGCAGCTCTATGTATTAAACTGTTAAAATAAAAAAGATCAAACTAAAAGATTAAATATGTTATTTGTTTACCTGCATGTCATGTGACCATTAAGCAACATCAGAGAACCGTGAACATGCAAATATGTTGTTAAAAGTATTGAAATATTGACTTAAGATCTCAGGGCGACTTTGAGTGAATATTTCATGTCTAAGAGGTAGGACTGGACCAGAATATTAGATTATTCGAATATTCGTTTGGTGGGTTGGCATTCGATTTTCAATTTTGAGATTCGAATATTCTTTTTTTTTTTTTCGAACACCTGGCATCCCCCGCGAAATGGTTCTCATTCGCGCTTGAATATGAATCGCATGAGTGAACGTCATGATTAATTTCATCTGGAAGAGAAGACAAAAATGCCGAAGACCTCAGCTGTGTGGGAGCACTTTAAATTGAGTGAGGAAAAGTTCAAACATCAAGTAGTTCTGTAAGTAGTAGGCCTATAGTATATTGTTGGTGTAAAATAAAACGAGCTGCTTTTATCTGCCATGTTAATCAGTAATTTTACACATGATAAAAACGTGCACTTAATTTGCTTGGAAAATACTTGTGAATACGGCAGTCATAAAAAACGTACAGTAGCCCAGCCTAATAATAATTTGTCTATATTAAAAGTATTGCTCTTAACAGACCTGTGTGTTTTGTATCACTAGTGCAGTGTCCGTTCTCAGAGCATGTAAGCCCTGCATGCTCAATGAATAGTGAGGCGCGCCGCTTCCGGCTCGCGCTGTTCTGTAGTTTATTAAGTTTATTAATTCTGAACGTGACGCGTGTCCATATTGCACCAAAATGCGACACTGCACTCCCTTGGGTCCGCAGCAACACACCCGCCACGCGTTAAGTCGATTGGATGAACGGTTCTCGACATAATAAAAATGTAAACAGACAGACAGACACAGATTCCTGCCTTTATTACACCGCGTCTACACCAGACGCGACAGTTGCCGCGCAGCGCCGCAACAGCTAAACAGCTACACTGGACGCGAAAAAGCAACTGTTGAAAATCATTTGAAATTTGTGTCAATACGTAATAAATGGAATGCAGCAGCAGTTTTCTGTCGGGGATTTGTCGTGTCGCGCCGCGCCACATCCAGTGTAGACAGCATCACTGATTATAATGAGTTCTATAGTATTTTGTCACACCCTTCAGTAAAATCCTTCAGAATATAGACACGGTGTTCGAGAGAAGAATATGTTCAGCCCCCTCCCTCCGAAGCTTCGAATATACGGTGTTGATTACTATCGAAGCTTCGAAGCTCAAAAAATGGTATTTGGACCAGCCCTACTAAGAGGTTTGGCTGACAAAAAAAAGTTTGGGAATGGCTGGGTTACAGAGTGTGTTTTTGAGTCCAGATGAGTCTGATGCTGATGGTGATGATGTCATCAGTGTGTTTGTTTGCATTATTAGCCGCAGATGGTTTCTGGATATTTGCTTATTTCAGAGAGATTACTGTCCGTTTGTGTTTTGTTTGCTTCTCCATCCCAGTGTATCCTTCTCCACACACACACACATGCACACACACACACACTCATTGTCTGTTTTGGGTGGATCCAGACCTGTGGTTTTTTTAGCACTTTTAACAGACGCACAAACTGTTAAGCTGATTTGGAAACCCGAAGCACACACTCCAGATCTGATGTGTGTGTGTGTGTGTGAGAGTGTGTGTGTGTAGACTGTGTGTGTCTGTGAGTGTGTGTGAGTGAGTGTGTCTGTGTGTGTGTGTGTGTGTGTGTGTACAAATGTTTTAATAACAGCCACACACACACACACACTCTTACGGTGAATGATCTCGAGCTGCTGCACGTGGTTCAGTGAGGTGATGCAGGACATCAGCAGCTCTTCACTCGTCAGTGCTTCAGCTTTGGCTTTCTCCTCATAAGCGAGCAGCGTGTCCGACTCGTCCAGCAGGAAAGGAACACCCGTCTTTACATACATTCTCTATACATAATATTTAGCATAAAAATTGTTAGATCATTACAGAAAAAAGACTCTCATGTGGATAAAATATTGCTACATTTGTCAATCAACCATTTAAGATCCTCTAGAACAGTGGTCGCCAACCCGTCGATCGCGATCGACTGGTAGATCTTTATCACTGTCCCAGTAGATCCCGAACAAAACAGTAAAATAAGTAAAAAAAAATGCATTACATTTATGGGGTTATATTAATGTGTCACTGAAGGGAACGGTCTTGAGAAAAGTTTCGATGGCATTTTCTTCTCCGTATAAAGCGCAGCTCTGCTTTGTTTACAGCGATAAACAAGGAAACGCTATATTGCGGTCGGTTCATAAGCAGTGTTGCCAAGTCTGCGGTTTTCCCGCGGCATTGGGCTTCTTTAACACTGTTGCCGCGGGTTGTTGTTCATGTCCGCGGGTTGAAGCGACCCCAATAACGTGATATTTAGTCCCTGGAATGTGAATTTTACTTGAAGATACCCGCCGAAAAACGTGTATTTTACCCCCGGAATGCGATTTTTACAGGGGAACCCTCCTCGAAACGCGAATGGACTAGTTTTATTGCGAAAACCTGGCAACCCTGTTCATAAGCGCCACCTGCTGTCAGAGAGTGCGTCTCATTCAGACCTGCTGTTTTTGTTTCGTGCAGATGTTTTATGTAGCAAATAAATAACACCTAAAGTCAGACCATTCTGTTTTTGTTTTAAATCCTGAAATTAATCTAAATCAAATCAAAAACAACTGCCCGTGCAGATCGTGATTAAAATGCAGTGGTTGCCTCTAATTTCAAATGGCTAGATATTTTTGTTTAAAGCCAGTTTGTTTGTTATAAAGCAAAAAGCCAATAAATAAATTTGCTTAAAAATCAGTATCAGAATCCAATTTGCTAGTAAAAAAAAAAA
>NW_015666169.1:121469-121785 GCF_001515625.1 Sinocyclocheilus rhinocerous
TTAACACTGTTGCCGCGGGTTGTTGTTCATGTCCGCGGGTTGAAGCGACCCCAATAACGTGATATTTAGTCCCTGGAATGTGAATTTTACTTGAAGATCCCCGCCGAAAAACGTGTATTTTACCCCCGGAATGCCATTTTTACAGGGGAACCCTCCTCGAAACGCGTTTGGACTAGTTTTATTGCGAAAACCCGGCAACCCTGTTCATTAGTGCCACTTGCTGTCAGAGAGCGCGTCTCATTCAGACATGCTGTTTTTGTTTCGTGCAGATGTTTTATGTAGCAAATAAATAAATAACACCTAAAGTCAGACCATT
>NW_015666169.1:124830-124981 GCF_001515625.1 Sinocyclocheilus rhinocerous
TAAGCTAATGCTGAACAACAGCTTTTTAAACAGGTAAGTCCCCTCCAGCATGTGTAAATGTGTGAACTAGATCAACTTTTATCGGAGGGTGAGTGGATTTCCCACGACAGGCGGCCATGCAGTTTTAAATGCTGCCCGTGAGCTAAACAAA
>NW_015666170.1:0-3187 GCF_001515625.1 Sinocyclocheilus rhinocerous
AACAAAATATATATTGTGTGTTTGAGTGGTCCAGACGCTACAACTCTTACCGGTACACACTCATGTCCCTCTAGAAAAGAAACAAACCCTTCCGAAATAAATGGTGCATACCCTGTGCTGTGTTTAATTTCAAAACAACTCCTTTTTCCCACGGACAGGTTTCCCGTACAGCGTACAGACGGCGCATGCGGCAAACTCGTTAAAAGCACAGGCGCATAATTTTTATTCTTGCCACGTCCCTGTTTGCTTTTAAGTACAGGACATTCATTCTTCCAATGTCCGACTTCCAGACAATAGCGACACATAGAATCAGATATCACCCTCTGAGAAGGTGAATTTCGATCACTGCGTTGCGATTGTTTAAGGTGAAGATTACCATTACCTCGATTCCCATAACTAAATCGATTCTTGTGAGTCAGAACGAAATCATCTGCTAATGCAGCAGCTTCAATGGCAGTGCGAGGTTTATTTTCGTTAATATACACTGCAATTTGATCGGGAACAATGTTTTTTAACTGTTCAATAACCATCATTTCACGTAACTCACTGAATGACTGTACGTTCGATGTTGTACACCAGCGATCAAAATGGTTACTTAACTCTCGTGTAACCTCCATGTGCGTTTGTCTCTCACTTCTTCTCCAAGAACGAAAACGCTGTCGATAAGCTTCTGGAACCAACTCAAAAGCTTTTAGCACAGCAGACTTTACACTATCATACTTCTTTCTTTTCTTTACTGAAAGAGCAGTATATGCCTCCTGAGCTTTCCCCACCAAAACAGATTGAAGCATAACTGTACGGTAGGTCTCAGGCCATCCCCGTTTGTCTGCTATGCTTTCAAATAAAGAGAAAAAGACGTCAGGATCTCTCTCGTTGAACGCAGGCAACAATTTCAAATTACTGATTATATCAAAAGGACGGTCTGCGCGATCACTAAATGATCTACCCTCACTTTGAAGTCTCAAACTCTCAATTTTTAACTGAAACTCTTGATTTTGTCGTTCTGCAGCTAATTTTTGCTCATGTTTAATTTTTTCAAAGTCCATCTCACGCCGTTTCATCAAATCATCTAATTTACGTTTTTCTATTTCTATCTCACAAACACGCATCTCCTTTTCGTGCAACTGTTGCATTTCAATAAGCTCTTTCTGCTGCTCAAACGACAAACCAACGAGTGAAACTTATTTTTGAGCTGCAGGATTAACCCCAGCTGTTACTCGTTTCGGCGTAATTATTAAAATCTGAAGATCGCTCAATTTGCTTCTTATTATTTCTCTGGCCTCATCTTTTCTCAAATGCTTTTCAACGCCATTTAATTCAAATCATTCCACAATTTCCCACAGCTGTTTTTTCGAACACAAATTTAATAACTCATCTGAAGGAGCTTTACAGAATTCTTCAATTGATGTCATAATTCACAAATCGAATTTACACAAATTAATCCAACAATCAATTCGGCCTACCTATACTTCTAATTACAATTCAGCTCAGGCAATTCTTACGGTCAAAAAATTGTGTACACATTCTCCACCTCCCCACCTAATCTTAACAAAACCCTCTAACTAACTACTCCCAGTCTTCATGTGCTCCCAAGAGTCAAGCCCTTTGAAGCACCCAAATACCGCTGGCGCAGCACCGAACAAACAGCTCGGAACTAATACCACGGCAGTGCACTCAACCCAGGAGACACACAAAAAAAATAAATTAAAACAAAAAACGCAAAACCTTGCTACAACCTAACTGGGGAGCATAAAGAAACACACAGTCATTAAACCGCAAGAACTTACCCTTTCAGAGCTGACCAAAATACGAACCCACGCTCCAAACCAATCTTTCCGCCTGCTGGTCTCTCCCACCTAATTAATCAAACGAATAAAGTTTAACATTAAACCAAATCAAACAAATTTAAATTGGACGAGCCCCTATATGTTACACCTGGCTCAAAGATATAACATTAAGGGAGACGACACGGCGGAATAACTTAACATAATATTTATTACAACGAAATATAACCAAAATCAACAATCACAAAAGTCAGTTGGCCTGTCAGTAATATCAGTCAGTATGAAATGCAGGTGAATGGATGCACAAGTGAAGTGTGGTCAGCGCTAGTGAATGGATGCAAAACAAAACATAACGCCACAATTGGAGCACGGCTCTGGCAAACTGCTCGAGCAAACAGAAGAGCAGCCGCCCTGACGAACTCTCGCACCAGGTTTAAATACCAGCCATGACGAGCATCAGGTGCGCTCGTCACACTCCAATCATAGAACCTAATTAATACACAATAAATGATTAAGACCTGATAGTCACACATGTGGGTTACATACATAATATGGAGTTATGCATAGAAATGATTAGTTGCTCACAAGTCCTTTTAGTGTCATTTAGGTGCATGGAAAGGCCGTTTCTATGCCATTCTGTGAATGTATGTGAATCTATGAAGAGCAGAGATTAAGAGGTCTGTAAGGAATCTCAGTCTGTTCTTTGTCTTGCTCCTCGTGTTTTAACCATGTCCTTGCTCGAATCTTAAATTGTCTGATTCGGTCTGATACCCTACATCGCTTAAGTCCACCCTCCTTTTGGCTCTAGCATCGGTCAACCAAGTAGGTGACCTGCAAGCACTGTCAGTCATTGCTTCCTGTCTTGTTTGGGCCTGACGAGAAAAGTGTCTCCCTGTATTTCACAGCCTACATTTCCCAGCATCCTTAGCGGTGAGGTTAAAGGGTAAGTCATGCTGAGAGATCAGCAGCACTTTCTTGGTTTCACTGGAGACTTGAGGGTGTGATTTGCACCCGTCTCTAAGTACATATTGTAATAAATGAAATGAAAGTCCGATAGTGAACACAAATGGCTCATTAAACTCATGTTGTGTGGATGATAAGCTCTTGGAGTTAAAGCTAACGTTGTCATTTCCCTTTGCATCTCCAAGCTGAAATGATGATGAATCATCAGAGCTGATATTGCCCTTCACATAATATTCACACATAAAATTAATTTATGACCAGTGTCGTCTCAGCTGTTTTCTAATTTGGAAAATCTCTTTTTCATTTTGTCTTCCTGCCTTCCAATTAGTTCTGAAACAGGCCAAAAGATTTCCCTCTCTGTCACAACACAAATGTGGCTTCCTTCAGATTTTTGGACACACACACACACACACACACACACACACACACACACACACACA
>NW_015666170.1:3514-5705 GCF_001515625.1 Sinocyclocheilus rhinocerous
CACACACACACACACACACACACAAACAAACAAACACACACACAAACAAACAAACACACACACACCTACCTGAATTCAGGTCCCATTCTCTCCATCCTGAACTTAATTATCAGTACAGCTTAGCCATTACAGTCCAATATCCCCTGTTACAGAGACACAAAAGTCGCCCTTCTCTCCCTCTTCACCCTCTACCCTCTAAATTCATGCTGCCGCACAGAGATGAGGGAACGATCTGCACAATGCAGCCTGTCGGATCAGTCTATTCTGTGCTTTAATTGGTTTGTCTCTCCTGAGAGGAAGCTCAGATCTACAGGTCTTCTGTGTGCAGTTTTTGCAGATAAATCTGAGCTCTACACAGAGGATGGTCAGCCAGAGAACTGCAGATTTCAACTCAACATCACAATCATCTGGTGGTGACAGTCTGTTAACTAGTTCACTCTGTTCAAAAAGAGACTCTCTCGTTGGGATATAAATCGACTTCAGTTGTTTTATGACATTAAGTGCAGGTAAATCTGAAATCGGAAGTAAAACAGAGTAAAGCAGGTTTACACAGATATATAATAAACATGCTTCTAAAGCTGAAAGTATGCTTCTGTTGTCTGCTTGAATTAAAAAAATGTTCACAATAAGGATTTTACAACAGAGTAAAAGTATAGATGGAAGGGTAGAAATGTCAAGTGTCTATTATTTCACAGTGCTTTCATGAATATTTCAGTGTATTTCTGTGACTTTGCATGTCACATTGTTTCCCCTTTTTTATTTGTTTTTTCCCTCTTTTTGTTAGCAGGGATTTATAAATAGTTGGGCCAAATCTCAACCAGTTACTTCGGCCCCACTTTATATTAAGTGGCCTTAACTACTATGTACTTACATCAAAAATGAAGTACAATGTACTTATTGTGTTCATATTGTATTGCAAAACACTTTTGCTGCTATTGAGGTGGATACGGGTAAGGTTAGGGACAGGTTTGTTGGTAGGGGTAGGTTTAAGGGTGGGTTAAGGTGTAAGGGATGGGTCAACTGTGTAATTATAAATGTAATTACAGAAATTAATTACAAATGTAATTACATGAAGGTATTTTTAAAATATAAGTACAATGTAAAAACATGTATGTACACAATAAGTGCTTTTTACCAAATTATTAATTTAAATGTAAGTACATAGTTGTTAAGGCCACTTAATATAAAGTGGGTCCGTTACTTCCATGTCTTTTCTTGGTATCTTGGCAAAGAGTCAAAGTAACTAGTTTTACTGAAAGTTTTAATGCATTCTCCATTTACATAGCAATCCTCCAATTTAGTTAGTTTTAGTGAAACTAAAATCAGCTTAGTTTGCCAAAGGTGTCTGAATGCTATAGTATTTTAGTGAATGTCATCTGAAGCTCCTCTTACAGCCCTTCCTCAGTAGAACAGGAGGTTTGTGGTGGCTCTTCTTTGGCTTGTTTAAAAATATGAACAGCTACAATGCCAGCTTTTTTTTTTTTAACTATCAACTGAAAAGTTAAAAGGTAGTGAATTGAATGTCAATGAATTTAACAAAATGCTAAGTCACAAACATAGCAGAGGTTCTGTGATATCAACAAAGACCTCCAGGAATGAATGATGTGATAGTATGTCCCAAAACAGCTAAACTTTCTTTCTACATACACAAACCTATGCTCTTTTCCATTATTTTAGTTTGTAGCTACAGGTAACAGGGTTGCTGATGGTTTAACAATATTTGCTTCTAGAGCTTTACATATTCAGGATATAAAACTGCATAAAAGGTACTTCAGAAAAAAAAACTTAATTTCTAAAGCTTAGAAAAAGAAAAACATTGCTAAATGTATTCTGGTGTAAGGCATTTACGAACATAACACCAATGAACGATGGAATCTCCGCATTCCATCAGAAAACTAACATCTCTTCTCAACCATATGAGAGTCGTAAAAGCTGAACCATGGTCAGCCCAGGCGCCAACTTTCTCAAATGAGTTCCTGTCTCGCTCTGCTTATCTTTACAAGAAACACAAGATGAGGGTGATTTACCAAACCACCTCCGGTATCGACAAGCACTAGGACAGCAAGAACTGACCCCCCCCATCTGGATTCATTTAAGCAACAGAACGTCAGTAGGTTTCGTGACTGGCTTCAGCATAAATAAACCATCTAATGGACCACGGAACAAAGAACCTGGTATCTGGAAAGATTCC
>NW_015666170.1:5755-12565 GCF_001515625.1 Sinocyclocheilus rhinocerous
ATATATACACACACACACACACACACACACACAGAGACCTGTGAGTTTATCTTCTGTTCATGGGTCTGGAATTGATTGCATTCATTTGTTAATCCACTAGATGGCAACACTCACAGTTGGGTCATTGGTATGTAGAGATACAAGAAGAAGAAGAAGAACCATAAAACTAAAAGAAGAAAAAGAAGATGTAAAATACCAGCAAAACAGCAAAAGATGAACGTCAAAATTCACACAGATGGCAGAACTCAGCATCATGTAATGCATCTCAGAGCAGGTTTAGTGAAAATATGAAGCAAATTAATTGTATTATTTATTTTATTATTATTATTTTATTTGTTGTTGTTGTTTTGTCCTTACAATGAAAGTCAATGGGGTTTAATATTGTTTGACTCCAAGCATTCTTCAAAATATATTATTTTATGTTCCACAGAAGAATGAAAGTCAAACAGGTTTGGAACGACATGTAAATGATGATAATGTTTATTTTTGAGTTACTCCATCTTAAACATTTTAGTCAAAACTAAATATCACTGAAAAACATTAAGTAATATTCAATATCATGAGTTCTACCTCAGAAGTGTTTATTGCAGCAGTCTGGTACTTTGTAAATTAGTCATTTTAAATTACTGGCCTGATGTCCCCAGAGTGTGTATGTGAAGTTGTAGCTCAAAATACCCCACAGATAATTTTGTATAGCTTGTTGAAATTGCCGGTTTTAGGGTATGAGCCAATACGCGCTGTTTTTGTGTTTGTCCTTTTAAATGCAAATGAGCTGGTGATCCCACCTGCCTTTTCAGAAGAGGGTGGAGCTTCAAGATCTCATGCTCCGGCATACCAATGCTGGCCTTTGCAAATAAACATTCGACTATTAGTACAAGCCTGTTGTCTTTATAGAAAACACACTCGGTTTAAAAGTCAGTCATCCGATTGTACTGTGCATAGTAAATGCATGTTTATGAATTACACAGACACGGAGAGCGTAGCTGGTCTCATGGTGCCTTCGCGTGCTATCACAAACGTGAAGGCAGCAATCAGCTTTAGCTAATTGATCCCTCTTTCAGAAGCAACCTTTGCACAACTCCAGCGCTGAATTGACCCTCATTTGTGAGGCAGTATGTCATAAAATGTGACCTGTGCTGGCAAAATGAGTCACAATGAAGAATTTTTTTCATTTTCACATTCTCCAATACAACACCTTCAAAATTGTGTATGCTTTGTTGGAATCGGACGAAAAATGACTGAGCTACACCCGTTTGATGTCGATAGAGTCAGCAAAGTCAATTTTGAGAAAAATCAAGTTAAAGTTTTCTGAAGGTTTCAAAGCAAAATCACCTGCAACGTTGCTTCTTTTCCTCCACTTCTTTTCTTAATAATAATTACTATATTAATAGTTACAATATAGCTATTTTTTATTTTATCTTTGTTATTATAAATGAGAACAGATGCAACAGCAAAAAAACAGTAGAATAAATATAAGAAAAATAACAAATAGTGCATTACCTTTTTCATTTTACATCTAAACAAAAGCATTCAAGAAAAACAAATAATCATATTTAAAAATCCCTTTAGTGTGTTCATTACAAACAAATTGATTATTAAAACTACAAAAGCAGTTCAATCGAGCAGCGAGTGATTCCCTTTTTTCTTTTATTGTTAGATTTATTGTTAGATTAACATTAATGAGACAGACGGCCTATATGTTAAGACTTACTGTAATGCACAGATCTAAAATAATGGGTTACACTTTACTTGAAGGGGTGTGCATAAGACTGACATGACACCTTCATAATCATGACATGACACATGTCATGAATATGAAGGTTTTTTATGCATGTTTATGACAACTGTCATTAAGTGTCATTCGCTCAGTTATGTAATTTTTAATGCAAAGATGACATTGTCTGAGATGTCTGTTATGGGCTATGGTTAGGGGTAGGGTTAGGTCAAATAATGTCATATTTACATTAAAAATGACATAACTGAGCGAATGACACTTAATGACAGTTGTCATAAACATGCATAAAACCTCCTTCATATCCATGACATATGTCATGTCATGATTATTAAGGTGTCATGTCAGTCTTATGCACACCCCTTCAAGTAAAGTGTAACCCACAACACTTTTACAGACTTTTTGTTCATGATTAAAATATGACCGATTCATACAACATACTTGTTAGAAACTGCCTTTTCAAGACAAGCATTACTAATATATTTTATGTCATAGAATATAATGTGAAAATATCTTGAGCTTGTGTTAACTACAGACCTAATTTCAGACATTTAACCAATAAACCATTTTAAAAAAAAAACACTGACTTCTATAAGATGGAACTTTAAGTGTTAAAATACTAACTTGTTTCCTGGTTTTGGCCTACAAAAACATGTCATCCTTGCAGCACTTCACAGAAGTTTACGTTTTCCGCTTCTGAGAACCCTGGAAATTTGAAAAAGGGTCCATGGCATGAATTTGGGGTTGGCATATCTGGGCATTAAAAATTATTTTTGCAATTCTGCTTGGTGTCGCTGGTTGCACAGAAATGACACTCTTCACCTTTAGTCATTAAAAAGTCTGCTTTTGGTACACATTTGCCATAGCGCATAGCACTATCCCCTTAAAGGGATAGTGCACCCAAAAATGAAATATTGGTTACACTTTACTTGAAGGGGTGTGCATAAGACTGACATGACACCTTCATAATCATGACATGACACCTACATAATCATGACATGACATGTCATGAATATGAAGGTTTTTATGCATGTTTATGACAACTGTCATTAAGTGTCATTCGCTCAGTTATGTAATTTTTAATGCAAATATGACATTGTTTGAGATGTCTTTGTTATGGGCTATGGTTGGGGGTAAGGTAGAGGTAGGGTTAGGTTAGGGTTAGGTCAAATAATGTCATATTTGCATTAAAAATGACATAACTGAGCGAATGACACTTAATGACAGTTGTCATAAACATGCATAAAACCTCCTTCATATTCATGACATGTGTCATGTCATGATTATGAAGGTGTCATGTCAGTCTTATGCACACCCCTTCAAGTAAAGTGTTACCAAATAATGTTACACATCAGATGTGTTTCCCCAACAGTTCCCCAAACGTTTACTTAAGATATAACATATTGTGTTTGCATGAATACTTAAATACTGTAATTCTGTGTATATGTGTATATTTATTGGGATCGCGCAGTCGGAAGCGCCTTTATGCGGGTGCTTTGGATTACAGTCAGTGTGAGAAACGAGCTGGAGAAAAGGTACTCCTCTCAGAAAACGTGGCTCAAATTTGACAATCAAAATTTTTCAATTTTTTGCATGTAGCTCAAAATTAGCCTGTGCGAATTCCGACTCATTTTGCCGGCACGGATAACAAACAGGGCTTGAAAACAAACAAAAAAACCCCAATCGGTTCACTTCGAGCAGATTCGATATTTTAACGTTTCTGTTCCTGCGTTCCTCTGTATTATTATCGTTCCGAAACCGTTTTGCCTAGAAAAAATACCAGTTAATAACGTTATTTTTAAAACTTTTTCTTGTGCCTATAATAATAATAATAATAATAACCATAGCCTAATAATAATAAGTACAGCGTTTTCTAGTCAAAAAAGAAAAAAAAAACGGGAAGAGATCTGGTATCTTATCCTGCTGCGCTTAGTCACAGCCAATACAGCATCATCTTTTCTAGATTTTTGCCAAATTATAGTCTACTAAACAAAAGAAAAACATCTCTTAAAGCTTAAAGACATTAAAGTATTTTTTAAGATATTTAAAAATGTTTGCTGCATTGTTAAAAATATGCTACTCATATAAAATTGCGTTTTGAGAGGAAAAAAAACCATAAGTCACATAGGCTCACGTCGCATTTTATTATTAGGCTACATTCAGAAATGTGCTAAAATGCCGGTAAAGCAAAATGTTTACAAACATTATAAACACCAAATATATATATATATATATATATATATATATATATATATATAAGCAGGAATAACACTGTCCAACAGCCTATATGGAGACTCCTATGTTCATTGGTGTATCCTGAAACACAACACTTGCAATGCCTTTTTGGTTCTGACATTATTTTTAAAAATCTGTCATCATCCCTGTGCCTAAGAACAATAACCCCTCTTGATTTAAAAAAGTTTACAAATGCAATAAAAATATCGGTATAGGTACTCGGTATCGGCAAGTAACAAAAATAAAAGTATCGGTATCGGGCGAGTACTGGAAAAAGTGATGTCGGTGCATCCCTAGTCACAAATGGGCGGAACTTTTTCCCTATGATGACATCAACGTAGGTAGAAATCTGGAACCGCTCATTTGGAGAGTGATGTCATCATCCAGTTCAGTTCAGTTCTCTTCTAATAGTGTCTGTGCAGTCAAGTCAACAATTTTGCCAGAAATTGTGTCCCCAACTAAGCAAGCCAAAGGCGACAGTGGCAAGGAACCAAAACTCCATCTGTGACAGAAATGGAGAAAAAATCTGGGGAGAAACCAGGCTCAGTCAGGGGCCAGTTCTCCTCTGGCCAGATGAAACCAGCATGGCGTGGTTTAATTCCAGGCTGCAGCACAGGTCAGATTGAGCAGAGGACTCGTCTGGTTCCCGTGGTCTTGTGCCGATGGATGACGAGGTCTTCGCAGGGGATCTGTCTCTAGGGTTCGTCTAGTTGACATGGTCTCCACTGACATTCAGGGCTGTAGAGGTCGTCTCTAGGTGCTGATCCACCATCTGATCTGGATACGGTCTGGATCTAGGTGGCTATCGTGACCTAGGAATATGAATAAAACAGACTAATGTGTGCAACATTAGGTGCTGATTTGGTCCATAGATGTCTGAGCTTGAGATCTTCTACTGGTGGGATTTTGTTGACCCGTGAAGGAAGTTTGTGCTTGAGTGTTGATTGATCTCAGAGGTTTGTTAGACACACGTGCCACTCTGCTGCCGTGACATTTTCCCATTGCTTTGGCATTTCAAAAATACCTGAATTTAAAATTTAAAGGAACCTTGTCTTGATACTTCAGCGCTGAACCTGTTTGCTCAAAGCAATCAAAATTGTATTGAAAATTAAAATGAATTTTGTCAACTGCACTTATTCGTGGTGGAAAACGAAAAGTCATCATCATTCTTCCCCAGATGAATCACTAGAGAGGACAAACGCAGTCGCTGTTCCCATATCTGTGCTGACCTGTGCTTGATGGGCTGTCATTTGGGGTTGTTTAACTAAATTACTGAATTATTATTATTATTATTTATTTATTTATTTTATTTATTTTTGCCAAAAATAAATACATACATACATACATACATACATACATACATAAAAATAATAATGATAAAATATGAGAGAGAGAGAGAAATAAGGCATAATGAAGCATATCGCATATATAGTGCGTCCAGCACAATAAGGGTCTGGCCTTTTTATTTTGGATTCTGTACATATCCAAGATACTTCCCATGAATAAATGATCGTCTTGTATAATGCTACCTACCTTTGAATTATGAGTGATAAAGCATTCTTGCTGGTTGTGTTCAGGTAGAATGTGTTTGTGTATGGAGTGTTTCAGTGCTTTAGTGCATTTTGAAATGTGATTGAACTGCTGTGTTAAGCTGCATGTGGAGAATGACGACTGTGTGCTGAGAAATACACATAAGCAAAAGGCTTATTTTGAAGTGCTGTGATCTACAGCATTTTGGAGTTTTAAATATATGTGAAAATGAGTCGATTTTTCTGTTCAATCTAGCAGGCTTTTGAGATGTGAATCTGTTTCTCTTCGCTAGTAATTATGTGTGAGATCAGACCTCTAGGGTTAGCCAGAAAGAAAAAAAAAAACCTAACACCTGTAGCTAGGGGTGCGCCGATCCGATATTCAGTATCGGTCAGACGAGACCAATCCAAATCCGATATTGTGAGTATACTACTCTGTGTTATTGTTAAGCCCCACGAAAGGCACAAGATCATTATAAAGCACCATAAAGTTTCCTTGCACTATATTTCAGGTGTTGTGAGACCGTTCCATAGTTCAATGTGAAGTACAGATGAATATTTAAGTCGTTAAATACAAGTTTACGTAAACTTTTCTCTCCGCTGCAGCTGTCAGTCATCCTCCATTCAGCATTCAAACTGCGTGTCGCATTCGGTTACAGTCAAGACGATAAAACTATCTCCAAGATGATTCACTGTTCCTATTATTATACTTGATCAGTAGATAAAGATCAGTGGTTTTGCATAAAAGGACTTTATCTTGCTGGAGTTTAGTGCTGTTTCTCGTTCATGTTAATGTTACTTTCTACTGGGTGTCTGTTAGATCACTACAATAGAGAGCACTATGAATTGTTCTTCATGCGCACAATAACTGAAATTTAAAACTGTTAAAAGAAAAGGCTCAATAAACTATCACACAGATATAATACACTACGCATTAAAATCCTCTTCCCTTTGTGCTTTGAACTTTTCTATGCGGAGCGCTGCGCGCTGTGACTCCGTGTTGCTTCAAGCGCATCATTCTGCGCATAAGCGCTTTGTGCCGCTCTGTATAGGAGCCTTTCATGTTATAATACTTTTGCGCAATGAAACATTATTAATAGCCTTTCTTGTTGTCTTATCTATCATATGTTGCTGTCTCATTACTGTGCCATACATTTAAAAGAAATGTCTTTTAATTTGATAGTATATTAATTAATATATAAATATATTAGGCTACTTGTTTTTCATGAATGTATTTTACAACAATACAAAGAGCAATGTTTAACATTTTGCCAGATTTAGCCCTACACTTATTCACTTTTATTTGTTCCCCAC
>NW_015666170.1:21036-25819 GCF_001515625.1 Sinocyclocheilus rhinocerous
CTGTGACTCCGTGTTGCTTCAAGCACATCATTCTGTGCATGGAATGCGCATAAGCGCTTTGTGCCGCTCCGTATAGGAACCTTTCATGTTATAATACTTTTGCGCAATGAAACATTATTAATAGCCTTTCTTGTTGTCTTATCTATCATATGTTGCTGTCTCATTACTGTGCCATACATTTAAAAGAAATGTCTTTTAATTTGATAGTATATTAATTAATATATAAATATATTAGGCTACTTGTTTTTCATGAATGTATTTTACAACAATACAAAGAGCAATGTTTAACATTTTGCCAGATTTAGCCCTACACTTATTCACATTTATTTGTTCCCCACCAAATAATGTTTTTTTTTCCACTAAATATTTAGATTTTATAAAATTATTGTGCACTCATGATTTTTCTAGAGTAACTTTTGCTACTGAATTATCCACTAACATAGTTTATAGTAGTATTTTTTACTATAGATTATGATTATATATTTATTCAGTTGTTGTTTTTCTTTACAATGAAGTTGTCTATATGTGATTGTAGATTGTGTTTAACACATAAAAGAATGATGATCAGGTCAACACATTGAGGTATAGTAATTCTACACTGATTAAAAAAAAAAAAAAACTGTGCTGTATCGGATCGGTATCGGTATCGGTATCGGCAGATACTCAGAATTTCTGGTATCGGATCGGGATCGGTTCTAAAAAAAGTGGTATCGAGCGAGCCCTACCTGTAGCTCAATTATAACTGTGTATATAGAGTAAATGTCTTATTTAGATTTTACTATTAATAGATGATATTTTTGTTTAGTTACCCAAACTAATGAAAGTATATCCAATTTCTTGGCAGTGTTCTTGAAATTTTGATAAATAATGATAATTGTTAGCATACATGAGGTTTCTCCACATCTTCTTAAACATTGCTTGACATTTTTTTTCCACTCTTGGCTGCTCACTGTGTTGTAAGGCATTATCTTTTTCTTTTGTCTTTATTTTCTATTGTCTGTAAAGCTGCTTTCTGTGAACAACCTGTGTTGTAAAAGCTGCTATTTAAATAAATTGAATTGAATTGTTTTTCATTTCTCCCTGGTGCCCTTTTAGCTAAACACAAAACGTCTTTCAAACGTTATTTACCACGGTATTTGATAGATGAATGTGTGAAGGTGTGTTTGTGTGTGTGAGCTGCTGCAAAGACACCAGGAGGATTGTTTGAAGCCATCAAAAAAGAATCTCAGGGAAGACAATATTCAGAATGACAGCTGGAGGCCGTGCTGAGGGTCAAATTAGTGACTGTACACTTATAACAATATGAAAATGGATTTTAGACTGAGATACAGTACCTAGGGAAATTACATTGTAGCTCAAATTAGTCTCATGAGAAGGAACCTTTGAAACATCTGGTGAGTGTAGATGATGATTTCTGAAGGACAGATTGATGCATGTAACTGACAGAATAAAGCAACCAGCAGAAATGAATGAAATAATGTAGCCATGCAGAAGTTCTCTTGGTCGTCTCCTCTCATGTTTCATGTTTATTTGTGTAGTGCTTTCACAGTACAGCTGTACAGAAATATATGCCTCAGTGTCCTGATTGTCTTAAACTCCAAGTGAACAGCTTTACAGGGAAACAAGCTTTAATGTCTTCAAGCAGCCACAGGCGACTGTGGCAAGAAAAAAACTCTGAAAGATGTTTAGGTAGTGAAGAACAAACAAACCTTGAGAGGAACTGAACTCTTCTGGGGGAGCTTGTCCTCTTCTGGCATTAAATCAATGTCTCTACAGCAATATCATTTAGCTGTGTGCTACATGTAACATGAGTCGTCTGTTCATTGAACAGATCAAGCTCTGCAGTCCAGCAATATGTAGGCAGTGATTAAACTGTAAGCTAATGGTTGGTAATCTTTGAGCTCCATCTGAACTGAATATACAGATGCAGACAGCAGTAGAGGAGCGTCGTCGTGCAGTGAACTCTTTTACGAGCACTGCTATACTACTGCACTCATCTGCTTCATCTTCACTCTGTGATTTTAACACTAAATCACACTGGCAAAGCAAAATCTATAAACGCTGCTGCAGAGAGATTGAGGGAATAGATAGCAGTGTGTTTGTAGGACTAGAGCCGCACTTGACAGTGATTGATGTGGGCCTCCCTGTCTCACTCTCAGTCTCTGTCTTGTTCTGAAAACTATATCGTGTTTATTTATGGATGTATATGTGCATATGTAATGTTGCATTTAGCACCCTCACGTGAGATGAACGAGTAAAGGAGGATGATGGGTCACGATGATGAACGGACAGGTGGAGTGTCTGTGGCAGAAAGAAGACTGACAGTTTTCAGACCTCCTCATCCTCCTCCGTCTCCTCCGTGCTGTTTAAATATGCAGTGTGTAATGAAAAGGTGAATAACTGTCCCTCCGCAGGGAGTGAGTGAGACTCGGGCAATATTGACTGGCCTTAAACAGCAGGGTGACACCTGGCATGTCTTGTCCTGTGGGCAGCTGTCTGTGAGACGGGCGTCTGGAGAGCAGATCTCTACAGCTGACTGCGTCTGAACCCGGTCCTGAGGGCTTAAGCTATCAGTCCAGTGCAGGACGGACCGGCCCAGTAGCTGATGACCGCAGGAGTGTGTGTGTGTCAGTGAACACCGGTGAAGCTGATGGCAGAGCAGGATCACATTCCGACTGGTAACCCATTGCGTGAGCGATGCATTTATCCTGCCAGGTGACTCACAGACAGAAATAATTGGAGGAATTGACTGGCTGCCTGAATCGCTGCAATAGAGGCCAGTGTCACTAATACATAAGAAGTATAATGGAGTCTGTTTGACTGTAACAGAGCACACCTGCTGTTTCCTTCGGTTCATAAGCTGAAGCTTTGTTTCATTCGCTTTTGAAAAGAAAGGCATAATTAAGCATCTCTATTTCTGGAATCTTTATTTCTAAAGGTGCAACACCTTTCAAACCATTCTGTCAATCATCAACACAGCGCTTTACCTACCAACAACTCGAGTCATCAGCTTTTTGTTTTTACCTGCTGCAAAAGACGTTTATTTTCTTTATGGATGATTTTGCACATTTGAATTGAATGTACAGTACCATAAGTCACTTTGGATAAAATTATCTTCCAGATGCATAAATGTATCAGAGGTTTCAGTGTCTGTAAACCTGAATAAAGCTCAGCAAACTTATATCATTACCAATGCTGACATGATGTCCAAACTAATTTCATTTTACTTTATAGTGTTTTTCAGTATATGTTTGGAGAAAAGAGACTCAGCTATCTTCACTTCTCCTATCACAGAGGTGATCTCATGTTCCGCTCTGACATCGCAGCTCATCACCTCAAACTCATCGTTCACAACACAGACTTCCTCATGCTCCTGGTTCAAACTCCTCCAGCCCCTCTTCATCATGGTTTGTGTAAAACTTGTGTGACTGACTGAACTGTCAGAAGTGCTTTTGTAGGTTTGCTTTATTTTACAAAGGTCCAATTATCTGCTTACTTTACCACTACGCCACAGATCTTCAGCATTCTGTCAAATATTTGTGTAGAATTTATCGTTTTATCAGTGATTTCCTCAATATTTGTGCTAGTTTCTTGACACACTCTCTTTCTTCCAGAATAAAATAATTTACATTCTAATCAATATTAATTATTATTATTTTACGTACATTGAGCATCAACGTTTATTTTGCAATAATGAGTGACTGAAGGTGCATTATCCCTTTTCCATATTTGCTTTTCTTTTTGCACACATAGATCCTATACTCAAAGACAGATGTATTTACCAGGACAGATTACAGCTTATAGGACTTTCATTTAAATTTGGATTTCACGTTTGATTCAGTCACATGGAGCCGCTGGCCTCACGACCGCCAGTCGTCCGTATGCAGAAAAGAATTACGATAAGGGTTGTGTTAGAATAAAATGTTTAAAGATTATTTCAAAAAGCTTTCGCCCCTCAGGCCAAGCCTTCATATCAGGACAGAGCGACTGGGAAAGAGATTTGAAGGTTTAGGGAGAACAGGCAGTAAGAAGGAAGTCTGGTTTTCATGGGATGAGTTTTACTCGAGGACGTCAGCTGTACACGTTTTACACACAGTACGTGTGCGTGACATCTGACATCTCCAAAAGCACTCATGTGTCCTTTGAATTGTGTAGGTGTAGGAGACTCTGAGGCAGTGATGGACAGCTGGTGTCAAAGGACACTGTTCGGGAGGCAGACACACTCTGTCAGTTTAAATCTAGATTAAAGACCCATCTCTTTAACCTGGCTTACACATAACACACTTACACATTTCTAATATTCAAATCCGTTAAAGGATTGTTAGGCTGCATTAATTATGTCAACTGGAACTGGGGACACTTCCAATAGCATACGATGTACTTGTTACATCGTAAGAAAAATGGCATTGTAAGGAAAAAGGGAAAATTAACTCTTTTACTTTAGCTCAGGTTTTCAGAGGGGGGAATCGAATCTTAAGATTCAAAATCAACCTGATTGAACTGATTCCAAAATTAATAGTTTACACTTTATCAACGGTTGTCCAGCGAGACGTTAACATCAGTATATTTGACCAATTTGAATATTTGTAATGTCATAGGTTAATACATGCTTGTGATAATTTATAGGCTATGAGCTAGGTAACTAAGATCTGGGCAGGGTTTAACTTTAAAAATGTCACGACTCAAGACAATAATTCTTATAACGGAGTTCTCCCAAAGTTCTAACACTCGTTTTCTACGAGTTCTTTAAATTCAACCTGAGAAAACTCATAAAACTCATAAA
>NW_015666170.1:28360-32751 GCF_001515625.1 Sinocyclocheilus rhinocerous
AAGGGAAAATTAACTCTTTTATTTTAGCTCAGGTTTTCAGAGGGGGGAATCGAATCTTAAGATTCAAAATCAACCTGATTGAACTGATTCCAAAATTAATAGTTTACACTTTATCAACGGTTGTCCAGCGAGACGTTAACATCAGTATATTTGACCAATTTGAATATTTGTAATGTCATAGGTTAATACATGCTTGTGATAATTTATAAGCTACGAGCTAGGTAACTAAGAACTGGGCAGAGTTTAACTTCGAAAATTCACGACACAAGACAATAATTCTTATAATGAAACAACAGTTTATTGGCTATTCTAGATTACATTAAACTAAACGAATAAAACACACACACACACACACACATACGGTTGAAAGGATGAGGATTTTAACGGAGTTCTGAGGAAGTTCCCAAAGTTCTAAAATAGTTTACACTTTATCAACGGTTGTCCAGCGAGACGTTAACATCAGTATATTTGACCAATTTGAATATTTGTAATGTCATAGGTTAATACATGCTTGTGATAATTTATAAGCTACGAGCTAGGTAACTAAGAACTGGGCAGAGTTTAACTTCGAAAATTCACGACACAAGACAATAATTCTTATAATGAAACAACAGTTTATTGGCTATTCTAGATTACATTAAACTAAACGAATAAAACACACACACACACACACACATACGGTTGAAAGGATGAGGATTTTAACGGAGTTCTGAGGAAGTTCCCAAAGTTCTAACACTCGTTTTCTACGAGTTCTTTAAATTCAACCTGAGAAAACTCATAAAGCAGAGATTTGTCTTATCGTTACTGCTACTAATTGGTTCAGCAACCGTTCAGCACGAGATGAAAAGATTTTGCTTGTTACTTGCGTTTTAGCTGGAAAGCTGAATTGAGTTCCTTGTTAGCTGCTTGAGGGAATCCCAGCGTATTTGATTGGTTGCTGATCTGGCGTCTGGATGACGTAGTTTCTGGGAATGCCCTCCTGATGAATGGGGTTTCCTGGTGACGCAGAGGCTTTGGCAGTTCTTCTGAAAGAGTCTGAGTTTGTAAGACTTTAGGCTTTTGAAGATCTCTGGCAGTCACGAAGTTTCAACTGAAGTGTTTGAGTTCTGGATGACCCGATCGCTTGATGGTGCCGCGTGTGTGCGCAACTTGGAGCGCGATTTAACAGACAGGCGAAAAGGCGAAAAGGCACAGACCTGTTCGGACGTTGGGTTTTTGATCCAGCTGCATAAGTCCATCCCACATGCGATTGTCCCAATCGGACGCTGTTGCAGGGCTTAGAGAAAGTCCTATGGTCCATAAAAGTCACGCGGTGGTTAAGAGTCATGTGATAGTCACGTATAGATCCAGTGTTTGCAGGCCTGAGGGTATCAGCGAAAAATCTTTCCTGTGTCTACACTGGTTCTATTCATTTGGCGATCACAAGACATCATGAGGTATCCATGGGTTATACATGGTTTATAGTCCTGATACAAAAGATCTCTGTGTTATCTCCTGATTGGATTAGTTTTTCATCACTCCTCGGAGTAGATGACGACAAGACTGACAGGAAGTCGACCCAGAATATTGGAGTCATGTGATGGGGTGATTAGTTTAGACCTCATGATGGTTGATTCAATGGCATATCGGTGTCTGTTCATGATAGAAATCCTACAGCATCTACGCTAATATTAGTCTGTTTCTTTCTTATTCCGAGGTCACCGTAGCCACCAGATCCAGTCTGTATCCAGATCAGATGGTCACTGCAGTCACCCGGATCCAGTCCGTATCCAGTCCAGATGGTGGATCAGCACCTAGAGATGACCTCTACAGCCATGAATTTCAGCGGAGATCAGGACTTTGCATTGACACACTATTTTCCTATTTTGATACTGTAAAGCTGCTTTGACGCAATCTGTATTGTTAAAAGCGCTATATAAATAAAGGTGACTTGACTTGACTTGACAAGACTGTCATTACGAAATAATTCAAAGTATTTCAATGCCATGTAAAGCTGAAACAGTCAGGTTTAGCTGCTGCTTGCTGTTAAATACCACAAGTGTCCCTCATTTGGCAGTTCACTCTGGGTTAATGGATGTTACGCTGGGCTAAAGTTCAGCCAGAAACTGTTGCTATGTTACCCTGGACCGCGATGCAGCATTAGTTTTGGGCTGGTCTCTCTGTGTCATGCATTTTGTATTGGCCTGGGGAATGATGCGGCTTTCTGAGGACCTTTAACAGCCTTCCCAAACTAAAGGCACAAAACCAGCACTTCAACATTAACCCTCTGGGGTCCGAGGGTGTTTTGGGGCCTGGAAAAGTTTGACATGCCCTGACATTTGTGCTTTTTTCAGTTGCTTACAAACATTTGAATGTCTAAAGTTGCCGGAACTGTCGACCCCAGGAGGTTAAGAGAGCGCATGGGCAACAATGAAGAAATATAAATCTATTAGTTCCCCTTCAGGAACTCGAGTTGTGTCGAGATCGCTTTGGGAACGCCCCTGCGTGACCGCGTTCTGAAGCACGCGTCAAATCCGTCCAATGGCGGGGATACACACGATTTGTGTGTCGTTTGTTTGGGATCGAAGCATGCACGGTCAGCTCTCGAGGGGGCTGATTGTCATGACTGCGAGCTGCTCTCGATAGCCAAATTAAATATCGATTGGCCAGCCGAGAAACCGGACGCTCATCCTAAGAGCAAATTAGACGAGCGTTTCCTGAGGGCGAGGTCACAGCCTTCACGACGGGGCCTTCCGTTTTTTCCCGATCTCCATGCCGAGGTGTCAAGGTTTGCTTTTGGGGGCGAAGCATACCAATATCGAGTTCTTCCCTTCGGCCTGTCACTCTCACCCCGCACTTTCACGAAGTGTGTGGATGCTGCTCTGGCTCCTCTGCGACTCCAGGGCATCCGCATACTCAATTATATCGACGATTGGTTAATACTAGCTCAATCGGAGCAGATGGCGGCTCGGCATCGAGATGTCGTCCTCGCCCATATGAGAGAGCTGGGGTTAAGACTAAACGCCAAGAAGAGTGTTCTTTCTCCACTACAGAGAACCACTTATTTAGGCGTGGTGTGGGACTCAACCTCGATGCAGGCACGTCTGTCTCCTGCTCGAATCGAGTCAATCCTCACGACAGTCGCGAGAGTAAGAGAAGGCCAGTCACTCACTGTCAAACAGTTTCAAAGGCTGTTGGGCCTGATGGCAGCGGCGTCCAACGTGATACCTTTTGGCCTGCTGTACATGAGACCCTTGCAGTGGTGGCTCAGAACCAAGGGATTTTCCCCGAGGGGGAATCCGCTTCGCATGATCAAGGTCACGCGGCGATGCTTACGTGCCTTAGACATGTGGAAGAAACGTTGGTTCCTGGTTCAAGGCCCGATGTTAGGGGCTCCTTGTCGTCGCGTAACGCTAACGACGGATGCCTCTCTCACGGGCTGGGGAGCGGTCATGAGTGGCCGCTCTGCCCAGGGTCTGTGGGGAGGCCATCATCTCTCTTGGCACATCAACTGCCTGGAGATGCTGGCCGTGTTTCGAGCTCTGACACACTTCCTTCCAGACCTAAGGGGGCATCATGTGCTTGTCCGCATAGACAACACATCGGTGGTCTCCTACATCAATCGGCAGGGGGGTCTGCGTTCGGCTCACAGGAAGCTCCTCTCTCTAAGAGCAGTTTACATCCCTGGTTATCTAAATCAGGAGGCAGATATCCTGTCGAGACAGGGGCTGCGGCCCGGGGGATGGAGGCTCCACCCCGAGGTGGTGGAGCTCATTTGGAGGGAATTTGGCCAGGCGGAAGTGGATCTATTTGCGTCGCAGGAAACGACACACTGTCCGCTCTGGTTCTCCCTCACGCATCCAGCTCCACTGGGGCTGGATGCCATGGTGCAGACGTGGCCGAGGCTTCGTCTGTACGCTTTTCCCCCGATCGCTCTGCTCCCGGGAGTTCTGGAGAGAGTACGCCGGGATGGGGTCCGTCTGTTGCTAGTAGCCCCGTTCTGGCCGGCCCGAGTATGGTTCTCGGACCTGGTCTCCCTCCTCTCATTGCGGGAACATCTTTCTGGTGCTTACGTCACCCCGCCCGTGACGTCTCGCTACTCCACTGGGCTGGTTTGACACGTGCTTCAGAACGCGGTCACGCAGGGGCGTTCCCAAAGCGATCTCGACGCAGCGTCTCGTTCCCTCGGGGAACCATGGTTACATACGTAACCTAGAGACGTTGCTTTCTATACACCTTCAGAAGGCAGACAAATGTTAATGTAATCAGGAAACAACATTAACAAACATGTACTAAAGATGCTGTCATCAGGAATTAATGTTTTATGCTACATAATTACTCAAGATTTTGTAATGAAAACAAATACTTGTAAAAAAAAAAAAAAAAAAAAAAAGTTTTTTTATTAAAACTTT
>NW_015666170.1:32908-40054 GCF_001515625.1 Sinocyclocheilus rhinocerous
TTGTAAAAAAAAAAAAAAAAAAAAAAAGTTTTATTATTAAAACTATTTTAATTCTGTTTATTTTTCCTCTCTCTTCTGTCATGTTTGTGTGTGTATGTTCATAGTTTGGCATCACCATGTTTAAAATGGGCATGTAAATAAAGAATTGAAAAATTAAAGATGGGAGTGATTCAAAAGAAATTAAATGATTATACACAATTTTTTTTTCTTTTGCTCATTGCATTTGCAGGTAATTTCTAGAGCTCAGTGAAAAAAAAACACACATTTTTAGTGTGAGCGTCTTTTGAGACTGATGCTTTCTGGGGCAGGTAGAGTCTCGTATCTCTGGAAAAAAAAAACAGATCATCATCCCTACACCCCTGCAGATTGGCTGATTTTTAAACTTGATAATAATTAACATTATTACTCTTATGGTCTTTGAAGTCATTGGATTTAATGTTAAAGAGCAAATTAACAATTCACTGCTCAGTAACTAGACACAAACACGGAGATGCTCTAGTCTCCTGTGGGCCTTTCACCTGTAACTAATCAACCTAAGCCTGTAATTGTCCTCACAACACACACACACACACATATACACAGCGTTTGTGGAGGGATGCAATCTTATATGCTGAATCATTTAAATCTTGTTTGAACTCAACACACGTCAACATGAACACAACAAGAGAAACACACATTTTGTTTATATAGTGCTTATTTCACAACACAAGCAGCTTAACAGAATGATATTGCAGTGATAATGACTTAAATTCCATTTAAAGATGCCTTAAAGGGGTGGTTCATTGCGATTTCACAGAAGAGGAAGAGAAAACTAGAGGTGCATGTAAAAATCTGTTCATATATGAATCGCGATTCTGTCTTCTAACGATTCTAATGGATTCACAGGTTTCAAAATCAATGTTCAAAAGCAGCGGTTCTTAATACTGTTCCTCGCGTCGCCTGCTCTGCACACGGTCTGCATCTCTCTCTCTCTCTCTCTCTCTATAACGATGTTAACGATGCCAGTGTTTACAATACAACCGGAGCACATGCCGCTGAGGTGAGGGGCGGGATGTTTAGATGCGCACTAGAGACGGTTGAGCCAATCACAACACGCTGGGCTAGCTAACCAATCAGAGCCCATCGCCTATTTCTGAGGGCGGGACTTCATAAAAACAGGAAAGGATCAGCTCGTTTCTCAGACAAGGGACAGAGCTGTGTGGAATAAAAGTAAATTATGTGAAAAATAATGCGTTTCTTTTTAAACGAAGCATTAACACATGTTAGACTGCACCCCATGAACACAATCAAGCCTAGAAAAACCCAGTGAACCACCCCTTTAATATATTTTTCTTTAAACCCTTGTTAAGACAAAGGTGACTGTGGGAAGAATTGAAAACCTCCATAGTGTTTGTTGTTGTCTGCAGAATTGTGCAGCCTAATGGACGAATGACAAAGGGTTCAGACTTCATACTGAGAAGATCTGAGCTCACAGAAAGCCGCACTTTCAAATTTTTTATTTGATTATGTGTGTGCGTGTGTGAAAGTGTGTCAATTTCTGATTTGCAAGATACATGGACAAAACATGACATCAACCCTAAGAAGAGAGAGCAGAGGAACAGACGAGGATGTCAAACATATTCAACATCAAAGCCGACGGCTCTGAGTTCAAGGGTTGGAATCAAAGGTGCAAGTCGAAGAGCTGATGATGTGATGAATAAAAGATCTCTGTCTGTCTGTCTGTCTGTCTGTCTGTCTGTACAAGCTGTAGACATGCTCTACGTTGTTCTGTCTGATTTAGATTGTGAGAACATTGTTTATGCTCTTTATTTAAAGGATTGGGAAAGATGGAGGAGTAATATAGATCCGCTTCCCTGCTTACAGAGATCTTCGTGATTTCCTGGAATGTTTGAAAAATCTGAATTGTAATTTCTGTCTGTATGTTTTTGCAGGTGAAGCTCTGAGTGCGTCTATAACTCGACACGTTCATCGTGTCCCGCTGACCATGGGGTGGAACAGGACTTTCAATCTGATTTTCACCTCCCAGATGTTGAGTGACGGCTTGGCATTTGCATGAGGGCATTTTCACACCTTTTATCCACATGGCAGCATCTGCTCATTGCTGTACTTCTCATTGTTTAACACACATGATGGGAGATTGTCCGATAGCAGCACATTCTGACTGTCGTTTGACATTTAACCGATGTAACTGAGATGGTGAAGCAATGTCTCTGCATTCCTACAGTAAGACTGAAGCATTATGAGTGGTTTTAACAGAGAATGTTGTTTCATAAGAAGGGTAATTTCCCTGTTTGGACTATCTGTTTGTGCTGGTCAGTGTGTTTCAGGGAAATTGGATAAAGTCGTTGGGATTCAGTAACCAGGAGAAGCGCCACAGTGTTGTGTTTGCTTCCTTTCACTCATAGTTCATATGTGAGTACTTGAGGTTTTCATTTCCTAATGATGTTGTTGGCAAGATATCTGGCAAGTGCTCATCTTGTCCATCTATACTAGATGTAGTTGTTTAAGAAATGTTTCAGTGGTTCAGGAAAAGTACACAGTCATCTATTCAGTTCGCGCGCACACACACACACACACACAGAATCTTTATTTTTCACATACATGTGATGTAATTGGAAAATGTTTTTTGTTTGTTTCTCATCCCACAGTGCAAAAAACAAAATCAACAACAAATTATGGACATATACACACATACTAAAAATAGAATGCAGTATATAATGAATAACTATCAAGAAATGTTTGACTAAAATGGAAAGATGTATATAGAACTATCCAATGTATATGAAGTCTGTACAGTGTGCAAATCGTATTTTTCCTCTAGTGTAATTTGTGTTGTGTAGAAACAGAAGGATGAGAGTCAGAGAGGTGCAAACATCAAAAAGGAAATCTTAAAAATACCAGTGTCATGGAGCCAACAGCAACGCCAGATCCTTCATCTCCTCCCACTCATTCACAATCACCCAAATAGTGATGCACTCCACCTGTCAACACCAATCAAGCCTGTTATAAAGCCACCATCACATCCCTTCGTCAGTGTCTGGTCTTGTTGTTCACATATGTGCATCAACTTTCCTGGCTCCTTACTGACCTACTTACCTGTTCATCTTCATTCGTTTGTTCCGTTCTCCGGGTCAAACACTACCTGCAAAGACACCAGTGTGGTACAGCTAATTCTATGCTCTGAACTCTCCAAGAATATACATAGCTGTGATTAGTGGTGGGAAACCTGAACCGAGGCTTTCTGAAATTGTGCCGAAAAACGGTTCATTACTAGAAGCTTTTAACACAGTGCGCATTAGCGACATCTGGTGGTCAGACTTGGTTTCTCCATCAAATCTAACAAAACATTGCGGAGCAGAGGATGGGTTCTGGCTAGAAGGGATACAGGAAAAACCGGAAGCTAACAATATATTGAATTTTCTACCTATTAGATTTTTTTTTTTATTAACGTCTACACCTACTCCAACCCTAAACCTACCCCTTACAATAATGCAAAAATAGTCATTATTGTTGTACAGTGTGAGGAAAAATTACACTATATTGATATGCGCATGCCCAGTAGTTTTTGCTGTATGCCATCTAGCCTTAACCCAGAGGATGGTTTGAAAAAGATTTTAATCAGTGCCAACTCGTGTCATGCGTAGTCCGGTCAACGGATTCACATATTGATCAATAATATAAAATATACAAGTGTGTGATTGACGTGAGTAGTAGCAAAAATATTTTGGGTGAACTGTTCGGGGTCTCTGAGACCCCAGCTATAGAACATGATTAAATGCAATAGAGGTGGGACGTGCATTCAGTTTCTGTCTGGTGTTGAGGTTATTCTAAACTATTCTACTGAATCCCACATACATGTGATGTAATTGGAAAATGTTTTTTGTTTGTTTCTCATCCCACAGTGCAAAAAACAAAATCAACAACAAATTATGGACATATACACACATACTAAAAATAGAATGCAGTATATAATGAATAACTATCAAGAAATGTTTGACTAAAATGGAAAGATGTATATAGAACTATCCAATGTATATGAAGTCTGTACAGTGTGCAAATCGTATTTTTCCTCTAGTGTAATTTGTGTTGTGTAGAAACAGAAGGATGAGAGTCAGAGAGGTGCAAACATCAAAAAGGAAATCTTAAAAATACCAGTGTCATGGAGCCAACAGCAACGCCAGATCCTTCATCTCCTCCCACTCATTCACAATCACCCAAATAGTGATGCACTCCACCTGTCAACACCAATCAAGCCTGTTATAAAGCCACCATCACATCCCTTCGTCAGTGTCTGGTCTTGTTGTTCACATATGTGCATCAACTTTCCTGGCTCCTTACTGACCTACTTACCTGTTCATCTTCATTCGTTTGTTCCGTTCTCCGGGTCAAACACTACCTGCAAAGACACCAGTGTGGTACAGCTAATTCTATGCTCTGAACTCTCCAAGAATATACATAGCTGTGATTAGTGGTGGGAAACCTGAACCGAGGCTTTCTGAAATTGTGCCGAAAAACGGTTCATTACTAGAAGCTTTTAACACAGTGCGCATTAGCGACATCTGGTGGTCAGACTTGGTTTCTCCATCAAATCTAACAAAACATTGCGGAGCAGAGGATGGGTTCTGGCTAGAAGGGATACAGGAAAAACCGGAAGCTAACAATATATTGAATTTTCTACCTATTAGATTTTTTTTTTTATTAACGTCTACACCTACTCCAACCCTAAACCTACCCCTTACAATAATGCAAAAATAGTCATTATTGTTGTACAGTGTGAGGAAAAATTACACTATATTGATATGCGCATGCCCAGTAGTTTTTGCTGTATGCCATCTAGCCTTAACCCAGAGGATGGTTTGAAAAAGATTTTAATCAGTGCCAACTCGTGTCATGCGTAGTCCGGTCAACGGATTCACATATTGATCAATAATATAAAATATACAAGTGTGTGATTGACGTGAGTAGTAGCAAAAATATTTTGGGTGAACTGTTCGGGGTCTCTGAGACCCCAGCTATAGAACATGATTAAATGCAATAGAGGTGGGACGTGCATTCAGTTTCTGTCTGGTGTTGAGGTTATTCTAAACTATTCTACTGAATCCCAAATAAGTGTACACACACACACACACACACAACCAAGTCGATGTAAAAGTCATGCGAAGCGCAGATTTTTTTCAAACCAGCTGTCCCGACCTTCCGATACTGCATGAGGTTCGAAGCTTCAAACGTCATCAATCACGTGGTATTGTCATTTCGATACAAGCATTGGCACAGTGTGTGATACAATAGTGCTTTGAAAACTGATATTGATCAATAATATAAAATATACAAGTGTGTGATTGACGTGAGTAGTAGCAAAAATATTTTGGGTGAACTGTTCGGGGTCTCTGAGACCCCAGCTATAGAACATGATTAAATGCAATAGAGGTGGGACGTGCATTCAGTTTCTGTCTGGTGTTGAGGTTATTCTAAACTATTCTACTGAATCCCAAATAAGTGTACACACACACACACACACACAACCAAGTCGATGTAAAAGTCATGCGAAGCGCAGATTTTTTTCAAACCAGCTGTCCCGACCTTCCGATACTGCATGAGGTTCGAAGCTTCAAACGTCATCAATCACGTGGTATTGTCATTTCGATACAAGCATTGGCACAGTGTGAGTGATACAATAGTGCTTTGAAAACTGCATTGGAGCCTCGGTATCAGTTGTTCTATCACTACCTGTGATCATCGCTTTCTCCTCTTCTGAAGCCTCATTTAATAAACTTTGTTGAACTGTGTTTACGGTGTTGTCCTCTTCTGTTTACTGGCAACCAGCTGCAGTGATTAGTGCAGAAATCAAAATCTGCTGAAACAAAAATAGGAAAAAAAAAAAAACACCAAATAATATAATTAGAGCAGAAATGTCCAGAAGAGAGCCTGCTCTGAACGTTTCATTGGAAAACACTGCAAACAGAAAATATACAAGGCAGAGACAAAGAAAGTTTCCAGAGGACAAAGTGAAGATAGGGAAATCCAAAGGTCTTTTCAGAATGACAGTTTTTAATACATCATGCAACTTAAATATCTAAATTGACTTCACATAAGAGGAATCTGCAATAGACTGGCCATCCATCCATCCATCCAGGGTGTTTCCCTGCCTGGAGAATGAATGGATGACAGAAATTAAATTTACACAGATTAAAAAATATATAGATATTAAAAAAAAATCAAGTTCTGGGTTGTACCACCTCAACTGAGACCTTTGGGATGAAAGCCCAGCCAGTGGAAACTAAATATTCTGTGTTGAGCGGTGCTTCAGGTGTCACATCAGAGCAGATAAAGGACAGATATTTCACAAGAACCCCTACTTGAGTAAAGTGTTGTCTCATGAACTCATCTCATTGCGATTGGATGGCTGATTCATAGTATTTGTGTTCTTTCTTCCTATGTGCCGATGCTGTTTGTGTTCATTTGTTGTGGAATGATTTGTTGTTCTCTTTAGGCAGCCAACAATTTTTTAAATCAGAATAATATAATATAATAATTTTCTGTTTAAGAGCATGATGTAAAATTCAAGCTGTTTCATTCTGAAGGAAACCAATCAGGGTATCTTCCGATCATTCGTTTTTTAATTTAATATTGAAATCTGAAAAATTTCAGCCCGTTTTCAGCAACATTTTTTGTTTTTCGTTTGTTCAAACAAAATGAAAAATCAAGAATTTGGCTTCATTTTTAATTTTTACGCTCAGGGATAGAAAACGAATAAGCAACTTGAATATTCGATCTCTACATGTGGGCGGGAATGAAATGCCCCTCTCCGCTGATTGGTCAACCAAACATTACAACATAATAATAGTCCTAAAAAACCAAAAACATAATAATAGTCCTCTGCTTCTATGGATTCTTAACATGTTTGTTTCTACTACATTTGATCTCTTTCTCTTCATCAAACAGCCAGATTAACGAATGGCTTGACACAAACCGTACCGAGGCAGAGCCTAGACAGAGCTATCTTTTGTGTAGGCATAAATTCTGCAACCTACCCGTGAAATATTAGTTTATCTCATAAATATTAATTTACTTCGCACCTGCACTCACAACTAGCCTACATCTTTGGCACACCGCCTGAATTATTATAGCTAACCACCTATTAAAATC
>NW_015666170.1:42395-55005 GCF_001515625.1 Sinocyclocheilus rhinocerous
CTGAATGAATAGTCTTTGAAAAACCCATTATTATAGACAACAATGCAATTACCAATTGTTATAGACAGCCGCTTGGTTTTATTCCTAAATGAATGAATGAAGCATTTTGAACGAATTGATTGAATAAAAGGTTCCTTTATTAACACAGTGACTTACCACCACCTAGTGGCGATATTACTTTCATAATTCAAGTATAATTTCATTTTATTCATATTTGTGTATTAAAAATGTTGTATAAAACATTAATCTCATTTCAGTATACATTTGTAATTGCTATGTAAATGCACGTACAGCCGTCTGATCAGCATTAAAGTGTAAATACATCTAAAAGCATCTTCAGACGCAGGTTCTATATCACTGAATACTGATTTAATTGGTAACAGCCTATTGTCATATTATTCTAATTTATTTGATGTAAGAATTTAACATTAAAGATGACATAGCCCTTTGAGAGGGCTATTCACGCCCTCATTACATCAAGGCTCGACTATTGCAACGCACTTTATATAGGGATAAGTCAAGGCTTACTTTCTAGACTTCAAGTGGTTCAGAATGCAGCGGCCAGGCTCCTGACTGGGGTTAAAAAATATGAACACATCACACCGACGTTAATGTCATTACATTGGTTGCCGGTTCGCTACAGAATTGATTTTAAGGTCCTTTTAATGGTGTATAAAGCTCTAAACGGCTTGGCACCTTCTTACCTTACTGATCTTTTGTTGGAATATGACCCAGGGAAGTCCTTGAGATCATCAAATCAGGGAATATTAGTGGTTCCAAGAACAAAATTTAAACTCGGAGGTGACCGGGCATTTGCAGTAGCTGCGCCAAAACTGTGGAATAGCCTGCCGGCTGGTATTAGGACTGCCAGAACTGTAGGTAATTTTAAATCAAAACTGAAGTTTTATTTGTTTGAAATGGCTTTTAACAAATGACATAGTGTCATGTTATAATTTGCATGCATTTATTTTTATTCTTTATTTTATTTTTTGGAAACTATTGCTTAATGTTTATGTACAGCACATTGGTCAACAGCTGTTGTTTTAAATAGTGCTTTATAAATAAAGTGACATTGACATAAAGGCCTGGATGGCTGTAAATTTTCTAAATTTAAATGAAAATAAGACAGAGATTATCGTATTTGGGCACCTTGAATAAAAAAAAAAAAATATCCAATCTTAATCTTGGCCCTCTCTCTCCATATGTAAAACCCTGTGTAAAAAATCTGGGAGTCTATTTGGATAGTGCTTTGAAGTTCGATACTCAGGTCAGCTCTGTGGTCAAATCTAGTTTCTTCCATCTAAGAGCACTGGCAAAAGTGAAGTCCTTTCTGTCTTTTAAGAACTTTGAGAGGGCTATTCACGCCCTCATTACATCAAGGCTCGACTATTGCAACGCACTTTATATAGGGATAAGTCAAGGCTTACTTTCTAGACTTCAAGTGGTTCAGAATGCAGCGGCCAGGCTCCTGACTGGGGTTAAAAAATATGAACACATCACACCAACGTTAATGTCATTACATTGGTTGCCGGTTCGCTACAGAATTGATTTTAAGGTCCTTTTAATTGTGTATAAAGCTCTAAACGGCTTGGCACCTTCTTACCTCACTGATCTTTTGTTGGAATATGACCCAGGGAAGTCCTTGAGATCATCAAATCAGGGAATATTAGTGGTTCCAAGAACAAAATTTAAACTCAGAGGTGACCGGCATTTGCAGTAGTTGCGCCAAAACTGTGGAATAGCCTGCCGGCTGGTATTAGGACTACCAGAACTGTAGGTAATTTTAAATCAAAACTGAAGTTTCATTTGTTTGAATTGGCTTTTAACAAATGACATAGTGTCATGTTATAATTTGCATGCTTTTACTTTTATTCTTTATTTTATTTTCTGGAAACTATTGCTTAATGTTTATGTACAGCACATTGGTCAACAACTGTTGTTTTAAATAGTGCTTTATAAATAAAGTGACATTGACATTGACATTGACATACAAATGGTAAAAGTTAAAAAAAAATTATAATAATCATAATAAATAAATAAAAAACAGAAAATCAGTTGCCCCTTATTGAAAAGTTAATTTCTGACACTGATGACACTGGCTTATTGTTCGAAGTGTTATATCAGGGTTTGGGTATGTTCTTATAACTCAAACGAGTTCAACGAGTTCTCATGACGTCAAATTCACATTTCACTAAATTCAATCACTGAAACAAGCACTCTGAGGAACAAATAGTTCCATGCCAGTGGGATAACAACATATGATTTCACACAATACCTAGCCTATAGGCTATTTTGAACGGTTTCAGAAGAAAAAGATGCATCTTCGATCCAAGATGGTGCTTGCAGACTTGCACGGTTGGTTGGGCTCTGTGCTTGTTGTGTTATTTTTTAAATTGTTTAGTTTTGCTTTTTTTATTGGAACATTTTTATGTGACTTTTTAAAGATAGGAGCACAGAAGTGGAAAAAGACAAAGAAGTCATTTTTAACAGTCCAAGGTAGATGGAGACAATGCCATGAAAGACTGCACGTGCCAATTAATTATCGCCGGCGATTGTATCTACTACTTATCAGCTGTTTGGTACTACTCTGTATTCCAACCGCCTCAGGATTAATGGTATCTGGAATTTTGGCCGCAAAAACGCAACAGAATAAACAATATTTTTTCGCTTTTGGTGATCCACAAGTGAATGAGCAACAACTGAATTATTTTGGACATGGTCAGCTTGCTATTTATTGTTCCACCTTGAAATACAAATCGGCACGTAATGCTGCAAACGCTAAATTGAAATCCAGTCGAATCAATATGGACGATTTACATGTGTCAATATACTTCTCTCTTTTGATCCTGTTGGCGGGAGATATACAGCTTAATCCTGGCCCACACACCTTGGCTCCTTTGTTGTGAGATAATTGAAGACAGGTGCAGGGTGATCAGTTCCAGGTATGAAGGCTGATGGGAAATTGAGTCCAAATGAGGTGGTTAATACTCGGGTGAAGGCTCCCTCTGGTGGTGAGAGAGACGTAGTGCGGGAGCCTCATTTGTAACACATGTAGAGATCGAATATTCAAGTTGCTTATTTGTTTTCTATCCCTGAACGTAAAAAAGAAAAAATGAAGCTGGATTCTTGATTTTTCGTTTTGTTTGAACAATTGAAAAACAAAATATGTGCCATTTTTTTCATTTTTCAGATTTCAATATTAAATTAAAAAACGAATGATCGGAAGATACCCTGATTGAAACCACATGGAGCTTTAGGGCTCCATAAGTGGACAAAACTAGAACTGCAGCTTTTATTCTGTTTAAAGGTCTTTACAATAGAGCTTTGAAAATTTTAGACAGAAAGCAAATAAGATACCATCATTGTCAGATCCTAAGCAAATACAAGATTTTGAGCTTTGCTCACTTTGTCTTTTTTCATTATGTAACCACATGGAGCTTTAGGGCTCCATAAGTGGACAAAACTAGAACTGCAGCTTTTATTCTGTCAACTACTACAGTGTAATAGCAGTAAAAACAAAATAATTCACCTCCCATTCCTCTCTCACACACACACCCACACACACATGTAAAATGTCACTCTTGGCCTCCCAATCAGGTGAAAATGAATTAAGAAGAGCAGCTCTCGTCTGCTCAGAGACTGATAAGGACCTGCTAGCGTCACATGACATTTCGTCCACACACACACACACACATACACACACACTCTGAATTCACTCAGAGTAACAAACACTCACAGCTGTGATTCAGAGACCAATGGCGACCCACAACACTCGACTAATATGTCCAACATTAACATGTATCACATCCAACAGAGAGTGCTGAAACGGCAAATGACATGAGAGCAGAGATGGGCTACAGCAGCTCAGATAGATGTATTTAAATAGATCAGTCCAGATTTTTCCCCTGTATAAATAAAACAAGAATGAAAATTATGTTACTTAACAAGCCAAAACGAATATGCTAATTCAATGTGAAACTGAAAGCAAACGGCGTTCTCGCGCAGCCTACCTCTCTCATTCGGCATTAATCCATTAAATGTGTCCATATTTGCGATGTATTTGAAAGCTAAACTATTATTTATTATATAAACCAGGCTTACTTAACGCGCTTAAAAAACATCCTCGTCACATGAGCAAATGTGTGTTTGGCCCGAGCTCAGGCTGAACGGCACGGATTGTACGCAGTATGCACTATTTAAATTAACCAGTGTATCTATACGTTTGGTTGACTATTTTATTCTGATAATGAACAGGCTGCAACGATTGCAATGCTGTAGGCCTATGTGTGTGCGTGAGGCGCCGGCGCGCTCGAACTGCGGAAACAAACAACAACAAAAATATTCCGTCATTTTGGGTCATACAGATCATTCGAAACTGCAATGTGTTTACTTTATTTCTGTTATTTCGGTTTCCTTTCCGTGGACTTTCGTAGAGTGCCGCGCTACACAAATAGCCTATGAACCAACCACAGCAGCATATCTCAATGTTTTCCCATGACTTATTTTCTGTGCTAGTGCACTTTTGCACTGGTGTTTGGGCCTGTCATTGCCATTATACTTGCAGCTGTATTGTATTTATATATTTGCTTTCACCACACTTTCTTTGCACTTATAGATTGTAAGTATTACTTGTAATATGGTCACTTACTGATGAAGGTGTAACCCGGGGAAAAATCGGGTAATATAATAAATCAGACTCGAATCAGTGATTGTCATTTTTCTTTCTTTCTTTCTTTCTTTCTTTTCTTTTCATATTGTACATTTTTCCAGTTCTGTAAAAAGTAATGTACATTGTTATTGTTACTTGAGATGTAAAATGTTTATTTTATAAAAAAGAAGTTATGTAGGCTCACTTTGTGCGGTTGTGCGAGTGCCGAAGAAGAGAAGAATGACGTCAGACGGAAGAGACGAACAGCGCACAGAGAGCACGAGGAATAGAAACAGTGATATGTGAATAACATATTTCCTGGGTAACATCCGATAGTTTAGGGTGACTAATCCTAATAAACCATCGGATTATATCCCAACACTGAGCGATGCTTTGACGAAAAGCTTAATTCAGTTTGTTTACGGACAGTTTGGAGTTTAGGCGCTGGCCGCTGACTGCTGGTGCGTGCACTGCGCGTGACGAGGGAAATTAGGCTATTTAAGTCAAATATTTAGCATATTCATTCATTTAATAAAAACAGATTTTGTTATTTTTAGTTAAACTTAATTTTTGTTGCTTGTCTGCGCTTGTCCGCCGCCTTTTTTCTCTTCTCCGACCTGCTGCTCTCTCCGATAGCTTAGTGTTAGTGGCACCAGTCCAGGTGTTTTCAGGTTTTACTCATGCTATTTCTCCATGTTGAGAGTTTGGTGTCGCACATATTGCACCTGACTATGCATTCTTATCCTTTTCTCTGATGAACTGAAGATAACAGGAGTGTGTCCATCTCACAAATGTAGAATCCGTCTCCGCAGTCATCTCAACCATCTAATTCCAGCAACAGAAGATAGACACTATTTTACCCGCAGATTTTTTTCTCTGGTGCTGTTTTGTGGTGTTGGTAAATTCACCACTTAATTTTGAAAGAAGAGCAGCTCTCGTCTGCTCAGAGACTGATAAGGACCTGCTAGCGTCACATGACATTTCGTCCACACACACACACACACATACACACACACTCTGAATTCACTCAGAGTAACAAACACTCACAGCTGTGATTCAGAGACCAATGGCGACCCACAACACTCGACTAATATGTCCAACATTAACATGTATCACATCCAACAGAGAGTGCTGAAACGGCAAATGACATGAGAGCAGAGATGGGCTACAGCAGCTCAGATAGATGTATTTAAATAGATCAGTCCAGATTTTTCCCCTGGACAAACTCTGCTAACAAGACAAATAAATTAGGTCAAATATTCAAGAGAATGAGAAAAACAAAAGGGAAAGCTGAATGTGGCCTGAGTCACCCGATGCAGAAGGTCAAAACAGTGGCCCAAAGCCCAGAGAAGTGACCTGGAAATACGCTTGCCAATGAAACACAACTGAACTTAAGTTCAGGAAGCACAAATTCGGATTAAAGAGACACCTTCGGCCATTTAACATCCTAATTATGTGCCCTATATTCTTATAGTCTAATCTCCAATAGAGGGAAAATCTGTGACTGTGTCCAGTCCATTCTCATGAGATGATTTCCTCCAATCACAAGATCAACAACATTTTTTCACATCATGTTTGTGAATCAAATAGCAAACATAGACCATATGAGATATGAATGACTTCTGCCACAAAAAGGAACAGAACTATGTACAAAAGGAAATAATCAGATAAAAATCAGATAATGCAAATTTATATATAGGTGGAGAAACACCTAACATATATATTTTTTAAAAATTGATAAGGCCATTTGTCCAGTGCATTAAACAGCTGCAAAACAATGTTTTCCCATGACTTATTTTCTGTGCTAGTGCACTTTTGCACTGGTGTTTGGGCCTGTCATTGCCATTATACTTGCAGCTGTATTGTATTTATATATTTGCTTTCACCACACTTTCTTTGCACTTATAGATTGTAAGTATTACTTGTAATATGGTCACTTACTGATGAAGGTGTAACCCGGGGAAAAATCGGGTAATATAATAAATCAGACTCGAATCAGTGATTGTCATTTTTCTTTCTTTCTTTCTTTCTTTCTTTTCTTTTCATATTGTACATTTTTCCAGTTCTGTAAAAACTAATGTACATTGTTATTGTTACTTGAGATGTAAAATGTTTATTTTATAAAAAAGAAGTTATGTAGGCTCACTTTGTGCGGTTGTGCGAGTGCCGAAGAACATTTGTTTATTTGATTTCTGCCGGCCGGCTGTTAGTTTAAATAGGAATTACACTGCCAATCTTCCTTTGATTATTTATCAATTCATATTCTGTGTTTATTATTTTATTTTATATTCAGTAAAAGGCTTGGTCATTTGTTTAACTGTTGTTGCAGTTATTATTTCATTTCCATTTACGACTGATGCTTTGACGAAAAGCTTAATTCAGTTTGTTTATGGACAGTTTGGAGTTTAGGCGCTGGCCGCTGACTGCTGGTGCGCGGGATGAGGGACTGCCTGTTTGTTGACTAAACGGACCGGAGCTACAGTCTGGGACATTCGTCTGCATCAAGAAAGCTGCATCGGGACTGCGAGCGTGCGATTGGTGGGGACGCTGCTGTTGCGCAACACGTTTGGTGAGCTCATTCATTTTGTTTTCTTTTGCTCCACGGAGTGAAGTAGCCACGAGTTTTCGGCTAGGACAAACTCAAGCGTCGACTCAGGCCTGCAACGTGAACTGTGGTATTTCAACATTTGTTTATTTGATTTCTGCCGGCCGGCTGTTAGTTTAAATAGGAATTACACTGCCAATCTTCCTTTGATTATTTATCAATTCATATTCTGTGTTTATTATTTTATTTTATATTCAGTAAAAGGCTTGGTCATTTGTTTAATTGTTGTTGCAGTTATTATTTCATTTCCATTTACGACTGTGGGTTTATTTAGGAACACCAGCAACCTGATAAATCATTTGCCCTTATTAGAATAATAGACATTTGAGTGAATATTAGAACTTAAAAGAACTCAGGTTAGCCTTCCCCCGTAAGCTCACTAATGGGGGCGCTACAAATGTATAACTTAATCAAAGATCACAATGACTGTGGATGGGTTCTGTAAACACTAAATCACTTAGCCGGTGTCCTCTGGCTCAATGAGCTCTGAATGTTAACAAAGCTTTCAATAGCTGCTCTCTTGATGTCAAATGAAGCAGCTTTACTGGCTGGAATAAAAAAACATGGAGGTCCAGAACAAAATCGGATGCTCTCTAGCTCAGCTCTAGCTCTCTAGCTCACAGTGGTCACCGGCTCGGGGAATTGAGTTATTGATCGCACGGATGCTACAAATAACTTTCAAGGAGAAACAACAAACGGCAGAACATCCCAACCCACCCTGCGCTCAGAACAGGTGCTGAAGCTGAAACATAGATCCAGTGTTTCATTTGACCGCCTCACATTAAACAAATCATCTCTCATCTCATCTGCAGAACAGCAGTGAGAAGAGCTTCTCCACGTTCTGCTCCTAATCTGATCCCTTGTTCTCTGATTAGAGGGCCTGAAAGTCACATCCTCAAGGCCGGACATCAACATCTGCTCACGTGTTCTGGAAAGCATGGACGGCCCCACAGACGCCAGCTCCTGGTTACTGCACATCTCATTAGCATAAAGACACCTGTCAGCATCATGAGCTCTCGGGGCCCGTGAGCAGGAACACTTCAGAGTTTACAGTCACCAGCTGTGCAACAGATGGCAGGTAAAACCCACTTGTGTCTCCATGGTAACAGGACGCCAATCTGCATGACTATTGTCAAGTCAGTTTTATTTGTGTAGGGATCGCTGGTTCCAGTCGTCTGTGTGATGGCTGGGGTGTTTTAGCCTAGACCAGAATATCTCTCTCTCTCTGTTTCTCACACACACACACACACCGGCTGTGTGATTTCAGTCTATCCCGAACAGTGTAATGCTCCAAAGTGACACATAAACTGCACAGCATTCACTGCGCGGCCCAATCCAGCAGTGCAGTTACATTGATCCATTTGATTTCTACACAGAATTCTTCATTTTAAAGTTTTGTTGGAGGTCAGACATGCCAAACATTTAACTGAATTAAGTCACTGAAACTTAAAAAAAAAAAGTTTATTTAGAAACCGAAATGGACATCCTTCTTGTTTTGAAAGAGGGATTGTGTTTATATCAAAATGACACCTCTTGTGTGTGTGAGGGACAGCAGGAGAGACAGAAGATCAGATGTTACTTTTGGAACAATATGAAATATGAACACTAAACAAAAAGCTCAGGACACATGACAATATCGATATAGATAAAGAGCAAAAATATCTATTTTTTCTGTCTTTTCCATTCAGGCTGTCATTGTGATTGTGGTGTCAGGCCTCAGAGAGGCGGTTTCTGTTCAAATAAGGACGCATAAACTATAATGAAACAAAGGTACTGGATTTTTGTTGATATGTAGAAACATTACACTAACACATAGTGACACACAGATTGTCAGACACAAACTGACTTAAAAATGAGGAACATCACCATGCCCATTTTAAAGTATACAGTAAGCTAGATTAGTTCACACAAAATACAGAAAAGGGAACAAGAAAATGTTAAGTAAATAGAAGTTTCTTTGTGACATCTCTGCAGATCTTGTGGAGGTTCAAGAAAATATTATTGTGCAGAAACAACCCAGTGCCACTCTTAAGTACATTATTCATTGGTAGGTTAGTTTATATTTTGATTTGACTTTCATTTCCATTTCTGAACATCAACGACTGACTGACCTGAAAAAAAGGAGGAAAAGACTGAAACAGAAAATGGGAAAACATTCAGTTCTTCAAAGAGATGTGACATTTTCCAGAGCTAAATAAGCAAAAGCAGGTCTATAAACACACACTGTCTCTCCCTGATGGCAATTTATTGCTTGAATAATGTCGCACTGTTAATGTGAAACAATCATTTTGTGAGCAATCGAGGGGCTTCCAGAGAAAGCGTTAGATTGTTACGCAGTATATTTCATCTGAGGATTTGAATGTTTTATTTGAATTGCTCAAGTCCTTCTCACAGTGGTGTTTATCCATTTAAGTCCACAACAGTAAAACAGGTAGTGAGTATCATTAAACCTGGTATATTTAACATACTTTCACACTCGTCCTGCTGCTCATATGGGTTTGTTCGTGGTGATGGTTCAGGCAGTAATTTCACCTTTCCAGAAGGCTTTTTGAGAGGTCAAGCTAACACCTCCCTGCAGGATTTTCCAACATTATTGATTTAACTGACCCATCTGTGACTCTCTGTCAGTAAATTGTGTCCGAGCCCAGCGCTCTGTTATCGCGGCACTAAATGTTAATGATCATCTTGTAGATATATGGCTAAAACTACTCAGACTTCCCACAGATTTTAAATCTAAGAGTCAACAGAAGCGACAAGACGTGCTGTGTATCTTTACGATTGGGTGTAAAGTGAGTCTTATCATCTCTGTGGATCTCAGAGAGGCTGTATCTGTCAGAGTTGTAATTTTGGTGGTAACGTTTTAAAACAAGAAACTTGTTTGAACGATTAATGTCACTTTCATCTCAGAAGAGTGAGTTACGAACATTGCAAGCTTTTTTCCCAACTGGCTTATTCACTGAAAGTCTTTACATTATTTTTTTTCTGATGGAAAAAATAATGATAATGTTTAATGATGTAAGATGAGCAAAGCTGGGAAACAGGAAATAACCTTCAAAAAACATCAGCAGAAAAGGTCAGAATAAGATGCAAAATCTGTTTGAGTCTGTAGAGCATCTTCTGCCAAATAACCTGAAACTCTGGGTTTCGGAGTCTGAAATCGCACGGGAAAATCCTGCAGGGTTGGATACACGTACTGAATCAGCGTTTTACACTTTCTCGCTGATAATCTCTTCCTCCATCTCTCTCCTCATTCCCTGCGAGAACACATGAGCAATGGAGACCCGAGCAGTTCATATGGCTGTGTCCCGTGAGACGCTCCATTCAGCAGGACGGACTGATAAAAACAGACCCCGAGAGCTGCATCTCTTCACTTCTTCAGGAGAATATTTCTGCACACTAACCCATCAGGCCTGAATTATTGACCACTGATTAAAAATATATAGAATTGGTATTTCCCACTGTAAATGCAGCAGATATAAAAACAGAGTGAAAAAGAAATACTGTTGGGTGTGAAGAGTTCAGTACTATGATGGATGCATTTATATTGGGAGTAATTTACAATTGATAAGTAATTGATTTGTAGTAATTTTGTGTAAATAGCAGGGTGTTCCCCTCAGTTCAAATCACGTTTGTAGTTAGACCCAACAGTTGAAAGGGAAAAAGGAAATGACGTTCTGTTCAAAAAGGTTGTGCATAATCTCAAAATGGTGGTTTATTGAAGGGTGCAAAAAAAAATAAATTTACTGTGTAGAGGAAAATAAAAATAAATAAACACTGTACAAAAGGAAACAAAACAGCAACAATGTGCTAAATTGGCTTAACCCGATTGGTCCAGCTCACAACAGGTTGCTTACATCTCTGAGCCAATACCAGAACCGAATGCCTTCAACCAGGAAGTCTACTTATAGGCTAAAGCCCCGCATATCGGGCATACCAACATACTAGCAAAAACGAAAAAGTTTATAACAATCAAATCAAATAATGCTATAAACACTCAACACAACAAGATTTAAACTTCCCAAACTGATAATACAATAAACATTAACAGAAATTATCCCCCTCTGACATCACGCCAAAATGGTAACTTCCGCAGGAAGTGATGTGGCTGTTGCTTTAAAAAACAGTTTGACCTCGATTATGGGTTTGAAACTGATATAGATATAAACATATCACTTAGTAAAGCAGAAATTAAAGGAATAATCAGAGGGGCTATGATTAGGAAATGGCAAAATATGTGGGATGGGGAGGTAAAGGGTCGGCATCTATACAACATTCAAAAACAAGCTGGAAATGGAAGGAAAAACTTTGGAAGTAGGAAGGAGGACACAATAATATCTAGACTCCGTATTGGTCACACAGCTCTTAATCAATCATTATTTATTATTGGTAAACATGAATCAGGTAATTGCAATAATTGTGGTATACCAGAGACTGTGGAACATATCCTATTACATTGTGAAGCATATGAAAGAGAAAGAATGCGATTAATAGAAGAATTAAGTTTGTTGAATATTGAAAGAATAACAATTAAGACAATACTAGAGTATGCTCCAGCACAGTATAAAGTCTATAATGGAAGGAGGACACAATAATATCTAGACTCCGTATTGGTCACACTCTTAATCAATCATTATTTATTATTGGTAAACATAATTCAGGTAATTGCAATAAATGTGGTATACCAGAGACTGTGGAACATATCCTATTACATTGTGAAGCATATGAAAGAGAAAGAATGCGATTAATAGAAGAATTAAGTTTGTTGAATATTGAAAGTATAACAATTACGAAAATACTAGAGTATGCTCCAGCACAGTATAAAGTATAAAGTTTGCACATAATAGGGAAACATGAAACAGGCCATTGTGATAAATGTGGACTACCAGAAATGGTTGACATGTATAGTGTATGAAAGGGAAAGACATCAGATGTTCCAAGAACTGGAACTGATGGGAATTAATAGTATATCTCTAAAGACACTATTAGGTTATGGGGTAATGCAATCAAGAATATATGGAGAATTGTTTGAAAGTGACGTCACATGTGGCCAAGTATGGTGACCCATACTCAGAATTAGTGCTCTGCATTTATCCCATCCAAAGTGCACACACACAGCAGTGAACACACACACACCGTGAACACACACCTGGAGCAGTGGGCAGCCATTTTTTGCTGCGGCGCCCCGGGAGCAGTTGGGGGTTCGGTGCCTTGCTCAAGGTCTCCTCAGTCGTGGTATTGAAGGTGGAAGAGAGTGTTGTACATTCACTTCCCCCCCCATCAATTTCTGCCGGTACGAGATTCGATCCCGCAACCCTTGGTTTATGAGTCCGACTCTCTAACCATTAGGCCACGACTTC
>NW_015666170.1:56410-61496 GCF_001515625.1 Sinocyclocheilus rhinocerous
TTGCACATAATAGGGAAACATGAAACAGGCAATTGTGATAAATGTGGACTACCAGAAACGGTTGAGCATGTTCTTTTAATATGTATAGCGTATGAAAGGGAAAGACATCAGATGTTCCAAGAACTGGAACTGATGGGAATTAATAGTATATCTCTAAAGACACTATTAGGTTATGGGGTAATGCAATCAAGAATATATGGAGAATTGTTTAAGTATTTAAAAAAGACAAGATTAATGGAAAGAGTTTGAAGTTTTGAATTTTGTATTTATTTACGTAAAAACATTTGGTTTATTTTATTATTTTATTTTATTATTATTATTATTATATATATATTTTTTATCTATAATAGTTTAATAATTCATAGCTGAACCGTGTACGTTTCACACTCCAGACCAGTAGGTGGCGGACATGCACCTTTAACGTTGGTTTGCCAATCCGCCAAAAAACTCGAGAGAAGAAGAAGAAGAAAAAGCTTATGGGTTTGGTTGTACAGAGTGTGAACCAGGAAATTTAACTGCAGTAAAGAGGAGGATTTGCAAAATAAAAGGTAATCAATACATAAATTGTTGGGTTCTGGTATTTTGTTCTCCTGATTAGAAGGAAAAAATTAGCTTTAAGAAAGAAAGAAAAAAACATAAAGGTTGCAAATTAAACACAGCAGTAACAAACTTTGGACTAAATTAAACACAAAATCTACATAAAACCTTCCTGATATGTACACAGATGTTAATTTGCCAGCAAAGAACAGTATAAGTGAAATGGATATGTGTTTTTAAAGTCCAAGTAAGTTTATATAAGTCAACAGGTTAGAATGTGCATATGAATCATTCACTCAACCGATTTGTTCAAAATTAATCATTGGCTCTGTTTCCATTCGGTATTACATGCATGTCAAATATTTTAGATGTGAGCACATGATCGGATTTTGTTGAGAAGCAAACTGGAAAGAGGGCGACCAAAAAACTGAAGGTGAGCAACTGTGATTTTGAATCCCACGGTTAATTTCCTCCGTATGTGTAAAATAATAGAATTAATGATGAAATTTAACTTCAATTAGGGCTGCACGATAAATCGCATGCGATTATTTAATGCGCATCTTGTCAGTAAAGCCGGTTCTGTAATCAGCGGTAAATCTCCATCATGTGCGGGCTTTCACATTGAGCAGCATTAACTACACAGAGCCGTTGTTCACTGACAAGCTGCGTAAAACCACATTCATGTGATTTATCGTGCAGCCCTAAATTTGAAGTTGTATTATAGTTTGATGATGTATTATAGACCTCCTTGTGCTTGACTTCCATTGTTAGTGTATTCACATGGTCAACATGGCCATTTGTTTAGGGCTGTCACCTTTAACTTTTTTTTTTTTAAGAAAGTGTGATCAAATATTAATGAAGTAGTTAATCATGACAGCTGACTTACCTTTTTTTTTGTTTTTTTTTACACGAGTTGAAATGATTGCTTGCAATAAGAAAGGCAAAGATGCTGAACATGACATGATAACCTAGAATATTTGTGTCAGAGCTCAGATTGCTAGAATTCAGTGCTACTCTGTTTCTCTGTGTAATTGTGATCATCTGTCATTCTCATATTGTTTCTGTGTGTTATGAAGATCTGTCAGGTGAAGGTGAGCTGCAGTTTAGTACAGCGGCTTAAGTGTCAATGAAGTGAAGGTTCACAACAGGAATGCGCTCATCTGAAAGATTGTTTATTAATATAGTTTGTCTACATCAGAAGAAAGTTACTGAAATAGAATAAACAGAATTAAAGATGAATGTGAATATGCATCTATATGCGTGTCAGTTTGGATCTGTTTGTGTGGTTGGCATTACAGACATTCACAAGGTTAAATTCAAAGACATAACATTTCAAACGTTTCTCTTCTGTATTCTTCCTGTTTCTCTTTTTTACCAATGAGCTTGTGTTTGGAGGCAATGTTTAACTGCTGTATAATTTATAAGGGTCAGTGGTCTATCTCAAGTGGTCCGAAAATTGTAAAATTGGCTGCTTGCCCATTTTTAATGTTCCAGTTTTCAGGGGGTGTCTTTGTGTCATGACACACAACATAATTTAAATACATTTTAAGAATTATTCGTCCATCCTTGGAAGTTTTCTGAGTGCCTCTAGTTGTCCTAGTTGAGAACCACTGTTTTAGATCTAATACTGTTTAAGATGTCAATCATTATTTGTTATGCTTACAGCATATTACACCTTTTCATTTATCCAAATGCATGAAGAAAGTAGGCTTTTCTCCCGATTTCTACTAGCTCTAGCTCTGTAACCAGTATAATCTCAAACTGTAATTTTTACTGCAGAATGTTGCCGTAGAGGAAAATTTTTTTTATCTGCTTTCCCACCAGAGATAATCAACCCCAAAGCCAGGCGTTTTTTTTATTTTTTTTATTGCACTTTCTCAAACCTCAAAGTCTCAAATCTGAAATGTTCTGAATGGGCACCCCCCAACAATGCAGGACTGGGACTCGAATCCTTCCCATTATAAACTGACCCTAAAAGTGGAACTCTGAGTGATGTTGATCATTACATTTAGACTTCAGTTCTCAGTCTAAGGAACAAGAACGTGTGAAATGTTTCTATATCTTGTATTGTATCTATATCTATTTCTGTATCTTGTATTATGCTTAGAGGTCTATTTTTGAGGCAATCCTGAGCTGATATTGAGGATTCCTAAAACACCTGTATATAATGTAGGAAAAATAAAAACCGTCAAGCAGTCTCAATTGGATGACTTGCATGCTCTAGAGTTTTTATATTAATATTATTTTCAAATGTACTTTTTCAGTGTTCAATTTTAAAATGGATGATGCATAAGGGCAATCATCAAATGAACTTTTTATTTTATTGCTGTTGATTTTTCAACCATTATTTTTCAATCAGTGGTTTTAGTATATAATAGAAACCACAGCAGGTTTGAGTCCAGACTGTCGTTTATGATCTAAAATCAGAGCACATTTGATGCGCTTTATTGTCCTTTATGAGTGTGTATGTCAGACGGCAGGTGAGTGACCGACAGTCTATTGTGTTGGTCAGCAGTGTGTGTCCGTGTGTGTGATCTTTAATCTCCATCTATCCATCCATTCTCCAAACCTCTTGTCTTCTGTAGGGTTGCAGGATGCTGGAGCCGATCCCAGCATCTCGAGTCCTTTAATCTCAGATTTATTTGTCTCTTCATAATATCTTGGATACGTTATCAAAATTGTAGATGTGCTCATGAACGTGTAGTCAGGAATTCTGGGAGTCATCCATTGTCTGTGACCCTGTGACCTCTCAGGTTTGGATAATAAAACCCGAAGCTTCTACAGTCTGTGTCCCTCCTCAGAGCTGCTCTGTGGCCTCGGTCATGACATTCGCGCCATGTTACTGCAATTACCTCCTGCAGAAACGACCCTCCACTCCTCTCTGAACCACGAGGCCCTCGCCGCTCCATAATGGCTGTCGGGACTTTCAAGGTTTCACTAAATTGCTTTGGCCAGTGATGTATGCAGTGATGAACTCAAAAATCCATCCGAGAGAAATCGAGATTGAGAACTATAAAGAACTCCCAACTCGAGCCGCACGGCCTCTTGAATTAATAAACGCACAGAGCAGGAGAGAAACATGCAGATGGAGTGAAGGTGTCAGGGAGAGAGAGATAGCAGAGAGGTTTCATTCCTTTCCAGAAGATACATGGTGAATTAGTGTTTCCATTTAATGGTTCAATAAGATCTCTGTAAAGGGATGTTGTTTCCGTATGCTTATTGGTCCATTCACTATTCCAACAGATGCCTGTGTGACTTAAGCATGCATTTCACCCTAGGAAAGCATATTAAAGAGAAAAAAGACAGCGAGATGAAGCACATGTCAACGCAAAGAAAGGGTTTGAGGTTCATGAACACACACACACACACACACACACACATATATGTGCTTTATTGACATAACAGAGAGAGACATTTTATTTCCATGGATAGAAACAGGTAAGAAAATACTGTTAATAAAGTGCAAAATTCATACTAAAGATTCAATGATGGAAATCATTTAAAACAAAAAAACAATAGAGAAGCACACTGCATAGCGAGTGTAAAACAAGATGGCAGAAACACTATTGCATCTGTAATATCTGGTTCTGTGGTGTATGTGTGCAGTAAAGACGCTGTTCAGTTTTATCTCCTGCCCTGCTGAGGTCACGCTCTGTAAACAAAGACTGACGTTATCAGGAAATGAATGTGTGTTTGTATGTTCCTGTGGTTTTGCGTCTTTACCTTTATTTAGTCATGAATGTCAGATACTGTGATAACAATAATTGTGTCTGACCTGTAAACCTTATTTTATACGTTACTGACATCAAATACAGCAACAGCAAAAACTCAAATCCCTGATCGTGATGTGTTAAAGGTCATACACTTAAAAGTGAGGTTTCCAGGTTAGTATGCACTATTGTACATTGCTCATACACCACAGAAGAGGAGGAATTTGCAGTAGCTCACTTTCACTTTTCCAGATGCCAAGCAATGTGACGTCAATGCAGCTATTTATAAATGTATGAACCCCACAAGTAAAAATATATTTATAGTTTATGAATTTGCTAGGGCTTACATGTAAATGCAAATATTATGCAAGAAAAGAGTTTTGTGGTTTTATTTTATGGTGCGATAATATGTTCCAGAGCTGCCTCTATGTATTTCAGCATCTCCAGGGAAGTACATACTTTTAGTTTGTAATAGAAGAATGCTAATAGAGATGCAAATATCATGGACTGGCAGAAGCGATGCAGTGTTGCTGGCTTGTTATGATTGGCCGATTCATTCTGGGTGGAGTTCCATGTGACTCGTTTCACTTCAAATGACTAAAAAAAAGTAATCAAATAAGAGTAAACTCAATAAACATTTACAATACATCACATTTACATTTAGTCATTTAGCAGATGCTTTTATCCAAAGCGACTTACAAATGAGGACAATAAAGCAATCAAAATCAACAAAAGAGCAATGATATACAAGTGCTATAACAAGTCTCAGTTAGCTTAATGTAGTACACATAGCAAGGGTTTTTTAAATAATATAATAAATAAAAAGAAAACAGATAGAA
>NW_015666170.1:62495-64623 GCF_001515625.1 Sinocyclocheilus rhinocerous
ATATATATATGTATGTGTATATATATTATACACTCACACACGCATATACACACACACACACACACACACAAACAAACAAATAAAAACAAGTAGATAGAATAGAAAAAATAGAAAGCGAGTGTTTTTTGTTGTTTTGTTTTTATAAAAAAAGAAGATAAATATATAAAGTAGATTTAAATAGAATAGAAAGTGCTAGAGTTAGAGGGTCAAATAAAGATAAGGACTCAGTTGTTCGGATTGAGTTGGGCATTTCATTCCACCAGGAGGGAACAGTTGATGAAAAAGTCTGTGAAAGTGATTTTGTGCCTCTTTTAGATGGCACAATAATGCACCGTTCACTTGCAGAACGCAAGCTTCTAGAGGCACATAAGTCTGAAGTAATGAATTTAGGTAAAGGGGTGCAGAGCCAGTGGTGGTTTTGTAGGCAAACATCAATGCCTTTAATTTTATGCGAGCAGCTACTGGTAACCAGTGCAGATTGATAAACAGAGGTGTGACGTGCATTATTTTCGGTTCATTAAAGATTAATCTTGCAGCGGCATTTTGGATTAATTGTAGAGGTTTGATAGAAGTGGCTGGAAGACCTGCCAAGAGAGCATTGCAATAGTCCAGCCTGGACAGAACAAGAGCTTGAACAAGGAGTTGTGTTGCATGTTCTGAAAGAAAGGGCCTGATCTTCCTAATGTTGTATAAAGCAAATCTGCAGCACCGGGCAGTTTTAGCAATGTGGTCTGAGAAAGTCACCTGATCATCAATCATAACTCCAAGGTTTCTGGCTGTTTTTGAAGGAGTTATGGTTGATGAGCCTAACTGGATGGTGAAATTCTGATGAAACGATGGGTTTGATGGAACCACAAGTAGTTCTGTCTTGGCAAGGTTGAGTTGAAGGTGATGGTCAATTTAGATGCCTGACCTTAAGAACCACAAACGTAATAATATACACCAGCGGGGAAAAGCTTAGGTGCTTTATGGGAGCAATCGAATTTCAGTGCCGTTCTGGAATGATTGAGTTATTTCGTGCAGATGTCCATTTCCATGTTCATGCAAGAATGAGCAATGTTAAAGCAGTATCACAATGTTCATGATGATGTTCTTAATGTAAGCACTGTAAGTGCCTGCCTGTTTTGGTCAGTGGTGGGTTAGATTTGAGCTCAGAATTACAGACTCTCTGATTAATGTGAATGACATTGCGTGACTGTAGATCAATTAAAGGAACACAGGGAATCAGCCCAGGTCCGCTTGAGTCTCCCACTGGATGTTTGCTCAGATGTTGCTCGTTCATGCAGCAGCTTATGAGACTTCACAGAGTTCTCAGTTATGTTTCATTAAGTATCGAGTAATCGTCACAAATCTTTCTATTTTTTTTTTCTGGGAGCAACCTAGGCTCTTCTGTGCTGATGGCCTGCACCCCAGCAGAACAGGAGCAGATATTCTGTCAGACAACATCTCCAAGAGGCTACGCACCGTATGACTAGTAAGTCAAACCTCAAATCACAGTCTTTGTTGTTCTACCAACTATATTGATAGTAGAGCATGTGTAGTCCATTCGATAGAGACTGTGTCTGTTCCCCGAATAATGAGTACGGCTGTCACGATTATGAAATTTGGCTGACGGTTAATTGTCTAAAAAATAGTCACGGTTATTGCGATTAATTGTCTGTTTTAGGGCTTTGGCGATTATGCCGATTATCACGATTAATTGTCTGTTTTTATGACTTTCATTATATAATTGATTAATTTAAGGGTTCAGTAAATAATTATGATGTTATATTTGAATCTTTTTTTGAGATATTATTTTGCAGTGTAAGATTACATAGAGTATTCCTAATTCTAAGAATTGGCCAATACCGATCCAACACCAGTGCTATTTTTTTTCTACACCACTACAGAATATCAATACTGTGTTTGTGAAACCAATGGTCACTATTTTAAACCTGTAATGAGACGTCAACAGAGTGAGGATCCATCTGCAGCTTTATTGAAATCGTAATCAAACAGGCAAGGTCAGACACCAGCAAACACAACAGAGGAGAGAAGCCAAATCGTAGTCAGAGACGTGCAAAAGGGTCGGGGCAGGCAGCAAACAATCAGTAGTCAAAAGCAAGAGTTCGGGAATCAACAGAGAGGC
>NW_015666170.1:66177-68503 GCF_001515625.1 Sinocyclocheilus rhinocerous
GCAAACCTCATGATGGCTGATATCAGTGTCCGTTCATATTTAGAAATCCCTACAGTAGTTTGGGGAGAGGAATTAAACGACAGGCCTTGGAAAAGCGGTCTATGACGGTGAGTATTGTGGTGTTGTTATTGGACTTGGGGAGGTCAGTGATGAAGTCAATAGCCAGATGTGACCATGGTCGGTGGGGAACTGGTAAGGGGTGCAACAAGCTGGATGGTAGGTGTCTGGGGGATTTACTTTCGTTACAGGTAATGCAACTGTAGATAAAGTCTATAGTGTCAGTCCTCATGGTTGGCCACCAGAATTTGTTCTGGAGCAGATGGAGAGTGGCCGTAATCCCAGGATGACCAGAGCTGAGCCCCGAGTGAACGTGTTGCATGACCCTTTCACAGAGTTCCTGAGGAACAAAGATCTTATCGGGAGGGCATTCGGGAGGGGAGGTTTCTTGTGAATTGGCCTGTTCAAGCTCTGTCATGAAAAGAGAAACTCCCATTCACAAAATTTAAATCACAAATAATACTACTGATGATAAGAACGGGTTGAATGTTAACCACTTTCGTTTCCATATAACTATAAACTATGATAAAAGTTCATCAGCATGCACTGGATAATCCCATGTTGTAGAGCAAAAAAAAAATATATAAATATTGCGACTAAATCATGTGCTCGTGCGACCAGCTGAGAAAGTTAGTTGCAAAAGAGTGACCAGTGGGAAGAATGAGTCTGGAGCCCTGATATGCATTATACAGAGGCAAGAGGAAAAGAAAAAATACCATCGAAAGACAGTAAGTTCCCCTCAGACATACATTATGAGTCTGGAGCCCTGTATAGGCTATACAGTGCATGAAAAGCAAACTGGTGCTCTTCTGTTTCTTTTGGTGTATGACTCCCCCTTGTCTCGTCTGAAACAACCGCGGCTAGATCAAATAATCGCGATTAGACGGTTATTTAATTATCGCGACAGGCCTAATAATGAGGTCAAATAATACATTTACTATAGGATCTAGAAAAGAAATCTGATCATGATAAAACCAGAAAATCACAAATTAAGTGAACAACAATTATTTCTAACGCTTGGGCTCCTAAACATTAGATCACTCACACCTAAGGCGGTTATTGTAAACAAATTGATCACAGATAATAGTTTTGATATACTCTGCCTTACTGAAACCTGGCTTAAACCTAATGATTATTTTGGTCTAAATGAGTCTACTTCTCCAGGCTACTGTTATAAGCACAAGCCCCGTCTGATTGTTCGTGGCGGCGGTGTCGCAACGATATATAGAGATATTATTAATGTTACTCAGAAAACAGGACATTGTGGTGGCTTCTGCCGCTGCTGTGAGGAATCATTCTTAAATTGTATTATTCAGAGACAATAAAACCGAGAAAGATCTGCAGAACAATCTATAGAGTCTGTGTCTGTACTCTCTTTTATACAGTGCTTCCCGAAGGCGTGCCCATGTTCATTCAATACATTTCATACATATGGTTATTGTTTATCAACTCTTTTACCTCTTTTGGCTGTGTCTCCAGCAATGTTGGGCAAAGTTACTTTTAAACGTAATGCATTACAATATTGCGTTACTCCCTAAAAAAGTAACTAATTACGTTACTTAGTTACTTTTTATGGAAAGTAATGCGTTATATTACTTTTGCGTTACTTTCGCGTTACTTTTTAAATATAAGCAGGGCTTGATTGTTTTTAATATAAGAAGTTCTATTTATAGCAAATATAAAAGCCCTTTCACACCAAAAAGTGTAATGAATAAACCTCAGGCTGAAGCAAAAGTAAATTCACGTCTGTACAGTAGAACGCAGGAGAAGAAACACTCTTCAGCAATAAAAAAAACAAAGCACAATTGTTAGTTTCTCTAAAGTCATTTGTGCTTATTAGTATGGTTGAACTGGATCATCAAAGGTCAACAGCAAAGACATTGGTTAATAAAATGGGATTAGATACATTTGTGTTATTTAACATATTTAATTATTGCAGGTTTGCGTCATATTCTGAGTTTGCATTTCACTGTTTTAATTCATTTTGATGAATACTAAATCTGTTTTTTGTGAGTGGGATGAATTAATGCACATTCACATTTAGTCTAGAACTACAGTAACATCATGTTCACACAGCGCACACAACGCCTCTGCACTCCCGATTTCTCCCAATATGGGGACAGGAGACTTGTCAGTCAATAAATGGGAAAACAAAGTAACTGGCATTACTTTTTTGAAAAAGTAACTCAGATATTTTCTTGTAAATTAAAAAAGTAATGCGTTACTTTACTAGTTACTTGAAAAAAAGTAATCTGATTACGTAACTCAC
>NW_015666170.1:68646-82516 GCF_001515625.1 Sinocyclocheilus rhinocerous
AACACTTAATGTCAAAAGCTGTGTTACTATAATGAATTTTAGGTTTAATTTTGGCGTGTTGTATGATATTTTTGTGTTTCCGTGACGTTAAAAGATATGAAGAGATCGCGCGGTCTCTCTCTTTTATAAGCCAATGCTTACTACGACGAAACGTGTAATGTAAACCACAGTAACATTAATACGCTTATTTGAAGTTAACATGGGCATGTTGAATGGGTTTTTGCGTGTGCAAACTTTTGCAATTGTCCCGTGAAGTTAAAAGTCGACATTAAACGTGACTAACAACCAGGCTCTTTACCCACAATTATACTGTCTGAAATGAATAAATTAACAAAAATTATTTCTGAAGCTTGGACTCCTAAACATTATATCACTCACAGGTAAGTTTGTTTTTATTGTAAACAAAATGATCACAGATAATAGTTTTGATATACTCTGCCTTACTGAAACCTGGCTTAAACCTAATGATTATTTTGGTCTAAATGAGTCTACTTCTCCAGGCTACTGTTATAAGCACAAGCCCCGTCTGATTGTTCGTGGCGGCGGTGTCGCAACGATATATAGAGATATTATTAATGTTACTCAGAAAACAGGACATTGTGGTGGCTTCTGCCGCTGCTGTGAGGAATCATTCTTAAATTGTATTATTCAGAGACAATAAAACCGAGAAAGATCTGCAGAACAATCTATAGAGTCTGTGTCTGTACTCTCTTTTATACAGTGCTTCCCGAAGGCGTGCCCATGTTCATTCAATACATTTCATACATATGGTTATTGTTTATCAACTCTTTTACCTCTTTTGGCTGTGTCTCCAGCAATGTTGGGCAAAGTTACTTTTAAACGTAATGCATTACAATATTGCGTTACTCCCTAAAAAAGTAACTAATTACGTTACTTAGTTACTTTTTATGGAAAGTAATGCGTTATATTACTTTTGCGTTACTTTCGCGTTACTTTTTAAATATAAGCAGGGCTACACGATTATATAACTTGATACATAAATGGCTAGATTCACTTCGATTATACTTGATTAGTTCATATTTTGCATATTTTGTAGCACAATTGTTAGTTTCTCTAAAGTCATTTTTGCTTATTAGTATGGTTGAACTGGATCATCAAAGGTCAGCAGCAAAGATATTGGTTAATTTGGTTAATATAGATACATTTGTGTTATTTAACATATTTAATTATTGCAGGTTTGCGTCATATTCTGAGTATTCTGAGTTTTGTTTTAATTCATTTTGATGAATACTAAATCTGTTTTTTTGTGAGTGGGATGAATTAATGCACATTCACATTTAGTCTAGAACTACAGTAACATCATGTTCACAAAGCGCACACAACGCCTCTGCCGTCAAAAATTTAACTACGTCATTTGTGCATATAAGGTTAAGGGTGTGGGATGCACATCGGTGATGTGGAGGGAGAATATACCTTTCGCTGGTCTCACTGTCATCCCGTAAGACTTCGTGCAAGGCTGTAAAGATGACCTCGTCTTCATTATTCTCTGCTTCATCATCATCAGCTTGAAACATTCTGAATGCCTTTACAAAGTTCGCGCCATTGTCCGTGACAGTGGCAGTTATCTTACCACAAAGAGCAAATGAGCTGTGAATTTGCTCTATCTCCGCTGCGATGGCATCGTACGTGTGTCTCCCACGAAATCGCCTGCAGGCGATTGCAGCTTTTTGGCGATGCAGACTAGCAGGGTCGATCCAGTGTACAGTAATGCCCAGAAAACTTTTATTCTGAGCAGTCCATAGATCTGCAGTGGTGGAAACATATTCCAGGTCGGCAAAAGTTTTCTTTAGGCCTGTCTCCATTTCCATATATGCATTGTCCAAAAAGTTTGTAAAGGTTTTGCAATCGGGCAGCACGCCCCCCGTCCTTTTGCCTGTCACTGAGATTTTGCTTATGATATTACGAAATGTAGGCGCCTCCACAGTGGATAGTGGCTGCATCTCCTCGACAATAAAAGCAGCAACCAATTTGTTGAGTTCAGTCGAACTAATTGTTTTACCTGGTGAAGGTGAACTGAAATCAAGCTTTTGTTGTTTAGCTTGAGGCGGGGTGCAGGTATCATTCGGCTCTTTCTCGTCCATCTCTGTTGTGCTGTGCTTTGCATGCAGATGTTTTTTTAAATTTGAAGTGGTGTTTTTTGCAGTTGACAAGAGTTTTTCACCTACACATAATCTACACTTAACGACAATCCCCTTCTCCCTTTCTTCGACGAGTTCAAAATAATTAGAATACTTCCATCGCAGAAATGTAAAGCTCTGACCTGCCATCTCCGTTTCTGACTATGTCTGTTCCCGCGCACGCATTGAGTGCGTGATTCTACGTGATTACGTTCATTTTAATTAAGTAATTACATTTTTTTTAAAGCAAATTAATTAAACTGAAAAAAGTAACTCGCGTTACTTTTTTTAAAAAGTAACTCGAATATTCATGTGTAAATTTATAAAGTAATGCGTTACTTTACTAGTTACTTCAGAAAAGTAATATTATTACGTAACGCACGTTACTTGTAACGCGTTACCCCCAACACTAGCCACAGCCTTAGATGAAATCAACACAACATAAAAGCCTTATCCATCCCTGAATTGCACCCACATCAATCTCATCACATGCCTCTTCCATGGCCTGCACAAGAGGCATGCGCACAAAGGGCTGCCGGTCGTATACCTTCCACCGCCATGCCGAAAAGAACTCTTCTATGGGGTTCAGAAATGGTGAGTATGGTGGGAGGTATTGCACAAGAAATGTTGGGTGGTCAGCAAACCAGTTTTGGACTGGGGCTGCACGATGAAAGCTCACGTTGTCCCATACTACAACGTACCGGTTTCTTTGATGGTCTGCATCATTCATACGCTCTGGTGGTATGAGAATGTTTTGAAGTCTGTCCAGAAATGTGAGAATATGGGCTGTGTTGTATGGTCCAAGGTTGGCATGACGGTGGAGGACACCATGCATACTGGAGATGGCAGCGCACAGTGTGATGTTCCCACCACGTTGGCCAGGAACATCTATAATGGCTCTGTGGCCAATGACGTTTCTCCCCCTTCTTCTGGTCTTTGCTAGGTTGAACCCAGCCTCATCTATAAAGATGAACTCATGTGGGATTGCATGAGCATCCATTTCCAGTACTCCCTGAAAACAAAGAACAAAAATCAGTCAATATGGTGTTATCCAGTACACTGGGAAACAATGTTGCGTGTAGTGTACTGCAGTCAATATAGTACTTACATCCACATATGCTCGTCTGAACTCTTTGTTTCTTTGAGAGTTTCTCTCAAATGGCACCTTATAAAGTTGTTTCATTCTGATTTGGTTTCGCTTGAGAATGCGAGCCAATGTGGACAGACTGACTCGTTGAATGTTGTTGAATAAGGTGTTGTCTTGGATGATGTGGCTTTGAATTTCTCGTAATCTGATTTCATTATTTTCCAAAACCAAGTTTACAATGGCAGCTTCCTGTACCCCGGTGAACATTTGGCCCCTTCCTCCACCATGGTGTCGTCTCTCAGTCCTTCAGAAAAAATAAAATAAAAATATATATAGGGCTTGGACAATGCAGCCTAAATATTTTCCCCCACAGTAGAGTACATTGTACAGGAAACTTGTACAGTTCATGAATGGCTGATGTCATACACTATGTAAACAGGTGTCACCCAACAGATACACTATGACATGGGGTATACTACATGTGTACTACATGAAATTTTGGTTACATACCTGTTCTCCAGTCTAAAGGTCCGGATGACAGAGGCGACAGTAAAACGGCTCAAGTTTGGCTGCACTCGCTGTCCAGCCTCACGCATTGTCAGCCCATGGTTGATGACATGATCTACTAAGGTTGCTCTGATTTCATTTGAAAGTGTTTGTCTTCTTTGGCCATGAACTCCTCTACCTGCTCTACCCCTACCTCTCACTCTTCCTCCCCCTCTTATTCTCAACCTCCCTCTTCCTCTTCCTCTTCCTCTCTCTGCAATGTCTTCCATTGTGGTTGTAAAAAAAAGGTTCTCACCTGTGGTCTTTTCACAGTGCTTACATCCTGATTGAAGTGTTAACAATTAACCATTGAGGTGTTTGGCCAGGTGGCACATGTAATTGGCCAATTAGCTCATGTAGTGTCATTTTGAATGGCAGTGTTTTGAAATGGCAAACATGTGACTTTATGTCAGATTGTTGTGTCTTATGCAGAGAACTGTGTTCAGTGCATTTAAAAAGTGCCATTTTGAAATGCAAAATGTGTGTAAAGCAGAAAATGTGTTTAGACTTTTGGAGACTTGAGAAGAAGTTTTGCTCTCTGTGTGTCAGTTTAAATAATTGTGCTGTGTATGTCATTTTAGTGTGTTAGCAATTGGAAAAAATTGTAATAAAGCATTGATTGTCCGAGATTTTAACATTCACATTGATAATAAAAATTATGCATTAGGGGTTGCATTTACAGATTTACTAAACTCATTTGGGTTCAAGCAAAACGTCATTAGACCCACTCACCGTCTCAATCATACACTAGACTTAATTATATCGCATGGAACCAATCTTACTGATATAGACGTGATAGAGCAAAGTGATGATGTTACTGATCACTACCTTGTAACTTGTGTACTTACAGTTTTTTATGATTGCTTACACACTAAAATTAAAAATAACACACAGTTAGTGAAACCTTACACTCAAAGAGCAAAACCTCAGCCCAAATCTGCACAACTATAAGCACATTCTCAGCCTCCCACTTTTTGCAAAACATTACACACATTGTTTTGCAAGATACTAAACACACTTCTCTACATTAGACACAGAAATCTAACATGATGTCACTTCTTTGCCATTTTAAGGCACTGCTTTCCAAAATACTACACATATGAACTAATTGATCAAACACAGCCTTCAGGTGTGCAGACACTTAGGTGCTTAACTGTAAACTCTACAATCAAGGTGTAAGCGCTATAAAAAGGCAACAGGTGAATTTTTGTCTTCAACAGAAATGAAAGGCAGTGGTGCAGGAAGAGGAAGAGGAATAGGGAGAAACATATTTGGCCTCAGAGCTCTTTTGAATGTCCCGGGTCAATGTGGTGGTAACATCACAATATATGCTGCAATCATGCAGAATGGGGTCCTCCACCGGCATGCCAAAATAGGTCCTTACAACATCGACCACATACTCACGTTTTTAGACAGACTAAGTATTGTACAGACTAAGTGTCTTGTTCCATTATTCAAGTACCTCCCACAACATTCTCCCTTCCTTTCCTTTTCCCCTTCTGCGTGGCAGTGGAAGGTTTATGACCTCCGACCCTATGTTATACCCCTCATTCAAGCTATGGAGGAGTCTGTGTAAGGATGGATTCACCATTCGAGAAGATTCTTCCCTCACTGTCCTGCGAGGGAGGACATTGACTGTGATATGGATGAAGTGGCCATATCCAGCTATACGAAGAGATGATGCTAAGGTTTTTTTTTCTCATCTCCACAAAAGTTTATGTGCTACTGTATATTGTATTTGGAATATGTTCTGATTTTCAGTGCAAAATGCAGCCTAATTGCAATGATGTACTGAAGGATTTTACAATATGGTGAGAAATAAATATTTTCATGAATGTGCAGTACTTGCCTCATGTGTTTTGTTTAGTCAATATATTCATGTACTTTAACAATATCTAAAAAAAACTGGGTAACACTTTCTACGAAGTCCGTATTTATAATACATTATAAGGGTATTCTTAAGGCATTATAATGAATGCATAATGCATTATAAAAAAACTTATAATATGTTATATCAACTCATGAATAATCATAACAACAATTATAATAAATCATATACGGAAAAATCAATTAAAGACGTAATCAAACAGACGATGAACACTATTAACAGCAATTATTATATGATGCAATCAAACTTATAGCAAAATGTGGTAGTTCTGTATGTTGTTTCAGGGTTGGCATCATCTGAGGTCCTCTGAGGGGTTGGCATCATCTCTTCTCAGGTGTTCTGGATCCAGACTGAATCTTGTGTAAATCCTAGTTACCACGGGATGTCAAAGAAACAAAGAAACAAATAGAGACATAATTAATGTAGCTGCTGTTCCAACCAAGCAAAATTGATTTGTTTAACCCAAACTAAAGAATAATAATGTGCATTTGATCAGATATAACTGCAGTACAAGATTATGATATGCATTATTTGAATGCTTGGCCAAAGAGATGTGTCTTTAATCTAGATTTAAACAGAGAGAGTGTGTCTGAACCCCGAACATTATCAGGAAGGCTATTCCAGAGTTTGGGAGCCAAATGCGAAAAAGCTCTTCCTCCTTTAGTGGACTTTGCTATCCTAGGTACTACCAAAAGTCCAGAGTTTTGCGACCTTAGGGAGCGTGATGGATTGTAGCGAGGTAGAAGAAAGTGTTACCAAAAACTGTATCAAAAATAGAAATGTGAAAAGTGAAAAAAATAGAAAAGTGTTTAAGATTGTGCACAGCAGTGTCTAAGTGGTTCATTTTGCAAAATATCTGAGATGTTCTGATACTTGTGTGTGTGGATGTGTGAATTGTGTGTAGTGTTTTGACAAAATGAGCCTTGTTTTTAAAATTGTGCCTAAGCAATCGTAAAAAACTGTAATACCACTGATACTTGTCATATCGTTCCGCGTTATCGACTAGGTAGAACAATTATCCCAACCACTAAAGATAGATTCACAAATAACCTGCCTGATCTGTCTCAGCTGCTCAGTGTTCCCATAGACACAAATGAACTAGATGAAATGACTAGCAGTATGGGCACAGTCTTCTCTAGTACATTAGATACCGTTGCACCCATCAGATTAAAAAAGGTCGGAGAGAAAAATACTGCACCATGGTACAACAGTAATACTCAGGATCTCAAGAGAGATACTCGCAACCTGGAGTGTAAATGGAAACAAACTAATTTAGAGGTCTTTAAAATCGCATGGAAAGAAAGCATATCCCTCTACAAAAAGGCTCTAAAAGCAGCCAGGGTCGAGCATTTCCGCAAATTCATAGAAAATAACCAAAACAATCCAAGGTATTTATTTAATACAGTCTCTAGAGACTAACAAATAAAGAGACATCACCTGAACTGAATATTCCATCAGTTTAGTAGTAATAACTTTATGAATTTCTTCACCAAGAAAATCGAAACTATTAGAAATACAATTGTAAATGTACAACCTTTGACTGCATTTTATGATCCAGCCTCAGTTACTGCCCCTAAAGAACAATTGCAGTGCTTTACAAATATAGGACAAGAAGAACTAAATAAACTAATCATTACATCTAAACCAACAACATGTTTACTAGATCCCATTCCCACTAAACTATTGAATGAGTTGTTAACTGTAGCAGAAGAGCCTTTTCTCAATATTATTAATTCATCTCTATCTTTAGGTCATGTTCCAATAACATTTAAGATGGCAGTTCCGTACTGAACTATTGATCAATACAGAAATCAATAGTTCCGTATTGATTTCAAAATATTGCTACTGACCTATAAGGCACTAAATGGTTAAGCTCCTGTATATTTAACTTATGCATTATCCCTATGCCCTATGTCCTTATTCATCACGCTCTTTAAGGTCACAAAACTCTGGACTTTTAGTAGTACCTAGGATATCTAAGTCCACTAAAGGAGGGAGATCATTTTCTCATCTGGCTCCCAAACTCTGGAACAGTCTTCCTGATAATATCCGGGGCTCAAACACACTCTCTCTGTTTAAATCTAGATTAAATACACATCTCTTCAGCCAATCTCACCCTTGTTCCCATTTAGATCAGATAAGTCACAAACATATTTTTAGCTTGAAACGTTGTTATGTCTCGGCAGGTGTGTCTTCGTCTCTCTCTCTCTCTCTCTCTCTCTCTCTCTTTCTCTCTCTCTCTCTCGCTTTTTCTCCCTCCCTGTCATTTTTATTAGGATCAACCCCTCAGGACTGCTATTGGCTTAGGAGGCTGTCAATCTTTATTAACTTGAGTGACGTCATGGCCTCCGCTGCCAATCTGGGCCATCGCCAGTGTTTTAAAAGAGACATCTAGATGAACGCCAAGCAGAGGCTACTTTGGTTTTCTGCTCCGTTCTAGTGTTTGTTAATCTGCCTCTCTCTTTTTGTTGTGGTGTTTTGTGTCATATTTTCCTGTTATATTTTAAGGTGTCATCTTGTTTAATCTTGTGATTATTTTCGGTATTGATGTTTGCTGATGACAACCTTCGCTTTGCCTAAGAGCTTTGGACAGATAATATGTCACGTGACGTACACGCTACAAACATCTAGCGATTCCCATGTATAGACACATCAGGTTAGAAGTGAGCGCTGTTTATGTATTTTTCTGTTTGGTTAGCTTAAAGTAGGTAAGTAAGGGTTTGTAAATGCCGAAGACTTGCTTGAAATTGAGTTAGATTGGTTTTGTTTTGTTATTTTCTTTTCTTTAGCGCCACTTGCGTCCTTTTCTCCTGTGGGTTTATTTTGTTTTGATTTTCTAATGTAAATATTGTATATAATTTACTTAATCTTTTGTTAATCCCGCTTCTTTATTGTTACTATTACCTTTATTATTATTGTTGCTGTCATTAATATTGTTATATCTTACTTTACCTTAATTTTGTAAAATAAATTATCTTTTGTTGGCACTTTTGGTTGTGCATTGTCTCTTGCCACCTGCATTGCCGCAAAGCTGGTCACAATCTCAATGTTACTACTTCCATCCCTAGACTATAAATTAAAAGTTCGTAACAAACGTTATGAACAGCAGCTACTCTAATTTTTTTCTATCTGCCTTTCTGTTCCTACCCCGGGATGCCCATCTCGAGGTCTCTAGAGATTACACCAGCTCCAGTGTGGATCCAGCCTCATAGAAAGACTTCAGATGACCCAACAGCTGTGAAGAGATGATGCTGACCCCTGCGAGGACCCCAAATGACGCCAACTTGAATCGATATGCACAACTGCCAAAATTTCTCCATATTGTAATCATGATCACACCTGTAATAATCACTTTAATGAGCTTCTGCTTGAAATTAATTCATGTTAGCTAACTGTATGATTCTATTATCTTGAACTGTTAATGTGTCAAATGAACATTACTTGGACACATTCACTTCTGACAACAGATCACTCTAAATTGTAATGTAGACATATGCATTTTCTGTAAAGTGCTATACAAATAAATTTGAATAGAATTTAATTGAATTAATAGACTATGAGTGTTGAGCAGCTCAGAGCATTTGCTCTTGGGAGAAATTGATGAGAAAAGTTTTGATTGCAGACTTTGGCAGATCAGTTTGAGATACTGTTGAAATCTCCTCTGTGGTCTAAGAATTTCTGGAAAGCGAGAGACATCAAGCAAAAACGACTTCATTTGCATTCTCAGATTTGTGTTATTTCTACTATCACACTTTTCTCCAAAGAGTTTCAGATTCTGCATTACACATCTCATTTCAGAGGCAGATGATGTGATTATTAGAGTTCATCTGCTTATCACATTTTCACTTATCACATTAAGTTGGTAGCTTACTTCTCTTTGTGATGTTTTGTAGGGTTAAAACACAATGAGCCATAGTAAAGAAAACTTTTTTTTTTTATATAGCGCTTGTGTGAATTTGTGCATTATTTGACCAGTGATCATTGACTGTCTTTAGCAGCATCAACTTTCAATAACTGTAGCCATTGTTTAATGGATATTATTTTTCCTATTGAACACACTTCAAATTAGTGTTTACTATTGTCACTTTGCATTATTGACCCACTATTTTCCTAATTAATGTTGTACAGTTGCTTTGACACAATCTGTATTGTTAAAAGTGCTATATAAATAAAGGTGACTTGACTTGACTTGACTTGACACTATTGTTTTGGTGATATTGGGGGAATATATATTTATTTTCCATTGATTTAGCGTTCTGTATTATCTGTTTTATTATATAAAGTACTGTGTATGTTTTGTAAATACTGTAAATGTCTGAAAATGACACCAACAAATATTTTGACTCTATTACTCTATTTATATAGGTCTTCGCTAGTAGGTGGCCATAAATTAGTATGTTTTTATGTTATTAGCGTGTCATTCAATCAAACCGAACCAAACCCGTCCCTTCACGGGCACCGTACACACGCCATTCCACTGCGCTGATGTCTATTGTTTTATGTCAGGGGCTGCGTTCCACTCCACTTTTAGACACGCACTTGCAAACTTCCCTAAGCACTTCCCCTCGGGGGAATCCCCTCTGCCATTTTGAAGTGCGTTCCACTTCGTGAAGTGAACGAGGTAAGTTAATATGGGCAGACCCTCGACCCCTTCATATGCACACTTCAGGCCACTCCACAGACCACAATGCAACACGATTGTGACGTCATCGCAGATCGCATTTAATTTATCCCCACCCTAAACAACTCTATAATATATAAATTATTTTTTAAAACATTTATAAAAGCCCAAGCATAGTCAAGTCAAGTCAAGTCACCTTTATTTATATAGAGCTTTTAACAATACAGATTGTGTCAAAGCAACTGAACAGCATTAATTAGGAAAATAGTGTGTCAATAATGCAAGAGATACAACCATGATCAGATGATAAGAGCAGGTCATTTGTAACTCTAATGAGAGCAGTCTCAGTACTATGATACGGTCTAAGTCCTGACTGGAAATCCTCACAGATACCATTTTTCTCTAAGAAGGAATATAATTGATATATTCATAGAAAACTTGTTTCTCTGGATAATGTTATATTGAAGCACCATTACTTCAAACGTATACTTGAAACCCGCCCTCTGAGAAATACTGAAAATATTGTTATAAATTGAAGCAACACCTCCCCCTTTACCTTTTGGATGTGGCTCATGTTTACAACAGTAATCTTGGGGGGGAAGACTCGTTTAAAATAATGTAATCATCAGGTTTTAGCCAGGTTTCTTTCAAACAGAGCACCATATCATTTACAAAATACCTATATACATATAGAATGCTGCACCAAACAAATCCGTAAAGGGAAAAATGTTAACAATAAACCAACTCTATAGCAGATTCTAAGTGATCAAGGTCTTAGGATGTTCCAATTCAGCCCATTCCAAGGGTTCCGCCAGTAGTGGGCACTCATGCAACATAATCAATGACGTACATCCGAGGGAATGAGACGGAGTGAAGGGCATAAAAAAACAGACTGGAACGCAGCCAGGGATCTCCAACCCAGCTTCAACTCACCTGCCTGTAATTATCAAGTAGCCCTGAACACCTTGATTAGCTGCTTCAGGTGTGTCCTGGAGATCAGGACAACTAGATGAGCCCCAGAGACAGATCCCCAGTAAAGACCTTGTCTCCTAGACGGCCACCGGGACAAGACCACACTATTTTCCTAATTGATGCTGTACAGTTGCTTTGACACAATCTGTATTGTTAAAAGCGCTATACAAATAAAGGTGACTTGACTTGACTTATTTGATTAGGGTTGGAGAGGAAATCTGCAGGACAGTAGCTTTCCAGGAACAGGGAGACTTCAGTTTTATGTAAACATGCCTAGACCAGTGGTTCTCAATTCCAGTCCTCGAGACCCCCGCTCTGCACATTTTGCTTGTCTCTCTAACATATCTGATTCAGATCACCAGCTCCATGCATGAACTGTGTTCCGATTGACAGGGTGCCTACACAGTGTTCATTGCTCCCTACTCCCTGAGCACAGGAAATCCTTTGAAGTTTATATCACTGCGGAACATTCATTCACGGATTTGCACTAAGCCACGGCCTGCAGCATCTTCACACACAGACAAAACTTAATAGAGAAGTGTGAAGTGTGACATAATATACCTCTGTAAATAAATACAATTTAAATTCACGTCTCGCGCACTTTAATGCCCTTTGAATGGAACATATACATATGCTCCCTTCGAACTGGAATCATGGTGGAATATCATGTAAAGTCCACTTCGTAGGGCGCTTATGAAGTGATAAGTGATAAGAAGTGATAAGAAACATACAAAATGTGCAGAGCGGTGGTACACGAAGACTGGAATTGAGAACCTGCACATTGAATGTCTTTGATCTTTGCGCGGTGCTCTGAAGCTGAAAAAACAAACAAACAAAAAAACAAAACAAAGCAAAAACAAACTATTGCATCCTTAACATGGGTTTTTTCCCCATCCCACTGCCCTGCGTGTGAAGTTTATAAAAGCAAAAATGCGTTCTTCTGTGTGTATGCTGTTCACATTCATGATTTGACATAATTCGGTTTAATTTGTGTGAACGGGTGGTGTGATTACTTAAAACACTATGCTTACATAGTGTTTTAAGTAATCACAAAGTGACATATCGTCACTTCCTGTTTGTTGCTGCCGTGTGTTTTGAGTTTGAGCTCCGTCAAGTTAATTCTTTGTTGTCTAATTTTTTATCTTAAAATCAATTTTATACACCATCATTTTTGTTTCTATAACGTGTGAATATATCCCCTATCGTATTCTACAACAACAAAAACAATCAGAGCGCCTTATCACTAGTTTTATTTTGATTTACCGAGTCCGCTATTAGCAAATAGCCCGCTAGCATCGCCAGCATGGTTGCCGCTAATCTCGCTTACATTACTAATACTCTATTCACACACATTACCATTGTTTTACTCACTGTTACTTGCTTTAATGGCGGATGTGTGTCTACCTTTGAGTGCAGGTGAGGACACGTTCAAGCTGCATTCGGTGCAGCTCGAGCTGGAGGCCGTGGAGAAGCAGATCCGCGACCTGGTGGAGAGGCAGACCCAGCTGAGAGAGCGGAGAGCCGCGCTTGACTTGACTTGACTTATTTGATTAGGGTTGGAGAGGAAATCTGCAGGACAGTAGCTTTCCAGGAACAGGGAGACTTCAGTTTTATGTAAACATGCCTAGACCAGTGGTTCTCAATTCCAGTCCTCGAGACCCCCGCTCTGCACATTTTGCTTGTCTCTCTAACATATCTGATTCAGATCACCAGCTCCATGCATGAACTGTGTTCCGATTGACAGGGTGCCTACACAGTGTTCATTGCTCCCTACTCCCTGAGCACAGGAAATCCTTTGAAGTTTATATCACTGCGGAACATTCATTCACGGATTTGCACTAAGCCACGGCCTGCAGCATCTTCACACACAGACAAAACTTAATAGAGAAGTGTGAAGTGTGACATAATATACCTCTGTAAATAAATACAATTTAAATTCACGTCTCGCGCACTTTAATGCCCTTTGAATGGAACATATACATATGCTCCCTTCGAACTGGAATCATGGTGGAATATCATGTAAAGTCCACTTCGTAGGGCGCTTATGAAGTGATAAGTGATAAGAAGTGATAAGAAACATACAAAATGTGCAGAGCGGTGGTACACGAAGACTGGAATTGAGAACCTGCACATTGAATGTCTTTGATCTTTGCGCGGTGCTCTGAAGCTGAAAAAACAAACAAACAAAAAAACAAAACAAAGCAAAAACAAACTATTGCATCCTTAACATGGGTTTTTTCCCCATCCCACTGCCCTGCGTGTGAAGTTTATAAAAGCAAAAATGCGTTCTTCTGTGTGTATGCTGTTCACATTCATGATTTGACATAATTCGGTTTAATTTGTGTGAACGGGTGGTGTGATTACTTAAAACACTATGCTTACATAGTGTTTTAAGTAATCACAAAGTGACATATCGTCACTTCCTGTTTGTTGCTGCCGTGTGTTTTGAGTTTGAGCTCCGTCAAGTTAATTCTTTGTTGTCTAATTTTTTATCTTAAAATCAATTTTATACACCATCATTTTTGTTTCTATAACGTGTGAATATATCCCCTATCGTATTCTACAACAACAAAAACAATCAGAGCGCCTTGTTATCACTAGTTCTATTTTTGACTTCC
>NW_015666170.1:82635-87228 GCF_001515625.1 Sinocyclocheilus rhinocerous
TTTTTTTTTTTTTTTTAATTCTTATAAGTATCTTATTTCCTGGACAATAATGGTGGTAATGTTCAAAAGCTTTTTGTTGCCAATGATTTAAAAATATCTGCACAGATGTTGAAAAAAATAAACACCCTGAGAATTATTCACTAGAGTAATGTGTGACAACTAGCCCTGGCTTCCCCTATAATGTTACTTATGACAATGATAATAAAAACCGCACACTGTAATATGCTTAATCACCTAAAAGAACAATCAAAAATAACTTAAGTCTAAAGCACTGTCAGAATTCTGAAGATAGGTCAGTTAAAACCATTATAAAATGATTCACAGAGATGGATATCATATCTCTAAACCTACATGAAACCAGGCCTGATTAGAGTTCAGTGGGATTCAGTTTCTTCTCGTTTGTTGTTTTGGCTTCACAAGATGTTTCTTAAAGGAGCGGCAGTGTAAGAAACTCATGAAAGAGGTGGAGAGAGGGCTCTGTATGTGTAGCACATTGTGAGACTACTGAGGACTCATTATTGCTGTGTGCACTCAGCACTGTCAGACCCTGTGTAAGCTGATCTGGGTGGTGGGCAGTGGACAAGCTCAGAGAAACTATGTTAGCAATGTGCTCATTGTAAGGAAAGATTATCTGGCTTATAACTTCTAGAGAAGCATATATAACAATGCATTGCCAATACAGCACTACAGAGGCATTAAAACCCAAGAGAACCTTTTCTTTACACAAAATAGATCAATAAATAGAATATATAACTGTACACGCCATCAGAATTCAGCACTTTTCACTTCAACACAGTTCCCTTTAAAATTATGAAGTAATGTCATCATAAATAAAGACACTACTTTGTAATTCATTAATCAACATAATTTATCCCAAAATGTGGGCACTGGACCCATTTCAATTTAAAAGACATTTAATAAATAACTCTTTGATTAATAAAAGTAGCATGGCTATTTCATAAAAGTGTTATCCCTTTTAGTTAATGGCTTTTAAAGTGTTCAGAAAGTGTCTGCCAAGTGACAACGCTGCAACTACAGTCTAAGGAGGTAGCATGTGTTAATCTAATTATGGCAGTATTTGTATCTTACAGAGTTTGAGACAGGTCAGGTAGATAATTGCATCGAGTCACTGAGAACTTTAATCCAACGTGAGATTTCTTCAATGTGACGTGAGGGTGAAGAGAAACACTCAGCGGGACTTTCACCTGCACAAATCAAAGCCATAGAGATGAACGGCATATCAAACGATGATTTATCTACATCATAACTGAATCCAGCAGGTGATACTTTGAATACAAATGTGCTTTATAAAAATAGCAACACCTGTTTATTTCATTCAAACCGCAAATATTCTCACAGTGAGTCTAACTGTTCCCTGTTTTCAGGTGTTTTATGGTGTGAGCCTTTTCTTGTGGGTTGGGCACTGTATTCTATTACTGTGTTAAGTCCTAATACACTGTGTTAGGCTGGTATCTTGTATCTCTGGATAGCAGACATTAATTTTACAGAGTAATCTGATGCTAGAGAAAGAGCTTTGGCTGAATGCTGAGCAGTTGCTAGCGCTGTACTTCAGTATCATTAATTCTGAATTCTCCAGGGCAATATCTTGAAGCCAAACTAAAAACACTGCATAATATCCACTTCATTTTTTTGTATTCAACCATGAACTTACCTATTTAGCAGTGAGTTCCTTCTTCATACAGGCTTTAAAGGATGTGAATCTCTCTTCACCTTTATATCCCTGGGTAAATGATGATAATACAAAGGATAATATGTTTTACATCATCAATAGAAACATTATCTTGAAAATAGGGAAAATTAAATGAACAGTGCTAGTTGATGAGACTACTAGCATACTAAATGAACAATAAATGGCCACTAGATGTCAGCAAAATTGCACCCACAAGAAGCATTTACTTGGTTGAAAAAGCAATATGAAAGGCAACAATAAAGGGTTTGTTTACAAACGTTTGGGTTCTGTAAGAATTTTTTTAAATGTTTTTGAAAGAAGTCTCTTATGCTCACCAAAGAGCATTTATGTCAAATAGATTTTTTTGTAACAATGTTAAAGTCTTTACTGTCACTTTTGATTAGTTTATTGCGTCCTTGCTAAATAAACATATTAATATATTTTTTAAAAAACGTATTGACTCCAAACATTTGAACAGAAGTGTAATAATATTAATAGTAAAACTATTAACAACCATATAATAATAATGACTAACTTGAATTTAAATTATTTTTAAATGTTTAAAAAAAAAATAACTTTCCTGTCACAAGCCGAAATGTGTTATGATTAACATTAACTTATGATTAGCTACGCTAATTATGTCTCTATTTTTTTCTCTGTTTTTGCCACGGGATTGACATAAGCTTCAGTCTGGATCCAGAACACCTGAGAAGAGATGATGCCATCCCCTCAGAGGACCTCAGATGATGCCAACCCTGAAACAACATATAGAACTACCACATTTTGCTATAAGTTTGATTGCATCATATAATAATTGCTGTTAATAGTGTTCATCGTCTGTTTTATTACGTCTTAAATTGATTTTTCCGTACATTTCTGCCATATGTACATTAACTGACAGTCACCACTGATAAGCTACCACTAAATATTGTAGAAACTTAATTTGCTGTAAAGTTGCTTTGCAATGATTTGTATGTGAAAAGCGCTGTACAAATAAACTTGACTTGACTTGACTTGACTTACAGCACTGAAGTGTGTGTTTAGAAATGCACGCGTTCCAGCTCTTCATGTAACCCAGCTAGCAGGGAATGTTCTCATAACTTTGGCTAACATTCCGTACAGGTTTGGTTGATGTTTTAGAGAAAACATTTCAATGTAATGTTCAAAAAATGTTTTAAGAATGTTTTTCATTTCAGATAATGTTCCTAAAACGTTAAGTATAAACAAAGCTAGAACATTTTACCTGCAACATTTTGAGTATGTTGTTGATGTAACAGATTATATACAGTATATAATGTTCTCAATAAAACATTGGCATAATGTTTCAAGATAATGTAAGGTCCACGCACTTGGCCCAAGGAAGGTATCCAGTGGTGGATGAAGGTTTCTTGCGTGTTCGGTCTTTTCAGCGCGCAGAGTTATTCAATTTAGGTTTAACTCAAATCTGACTCAATTTTAGTATGACCTCGAATTTAGGTTGAAAGGCAAATTGGTTGTTTGTCGGTCTCTAATTATTATTATTACTCTTCTGACATTTGATTATTCTAGTTAACTCTTTACTTATATTTACTCGTTCATTAGGAATCTATGTCGCTTAGGATGCCTCACGGCGGCCAGGTGGAAATGGTGTTGTTACAACTCTCCCCATGTTACAACCATACCCGGTCTCCCCTAATGTGCTCAATAAAACATTGAGACAATGTTTCACGTTAACAAAGAACATTCTCTCAGCCACATTAGGAGAACGTTATAAGAACATCATTGAGGCCAGAGGAGATGGAATATTTTTGTAAAACGTTCTTGTAATGTGAAATATTAACAAAGCTAGAAAATTGTATCTGCAACATTTTAAAGATGTTTTGAGGATGTTGTTGAGGTAACAGATTATATAATGTTCTCAATAAAACACGGGCACAATGTTTCAAGTTAACGAAGGAAGAACATTCTCTCAGCCACATTAGGAGAACATCACTGAGACTTGAGTGTGTAATGTTTTTATAAAATGTTCTTGTAATGTGACAAAGCTATAACATTTGACTTGCAACATTTTAAGGATATTTTGAGGATGTTGTTGAGGTGACAGAATATAATATTCTCAAAACATTGGCACAATGTTTCAAGAGGACAAATGAAAAACATTCTCTTAACCACTGTAGGAGAACTTTATACAGTGCATCCGGAAAGTTTTCACAGCAAGTTACAGCCTTATTCCAAAATGGATAAAATTATTTTTCTCAATTCTACAAACAATACACCATAATGACAATGTGAAAAGTGTTTGAAATCTTTGCAAATTAAAAGTAGAACAAAAATAAATCACATGTGCATAAGTATTCACAGCCTTTGCTCAATACTTTGAAGCACCTTTGGCACAGATTACAGCCTCAAGTCTTTTGGAGTATGATGCTACAAGCTCGGCACACCTATTTTTGGGCAGTTCTTCAAACCTCTCAAGCTCCATCAGGTTGGATGGGGCGTGTTGGTGCACAGCCATTTTCAGATCTCTCCAGAGATGTTCAGTCGGGTTCAAGTCTGGGCCACTCAAGGACATTCACAGAGCCCTCCTTTGTTGTGTGCTTAGCATCGTTGTCCTGTTGGAAGATAAACCGTCGTCCCAGTCTGAGGTCCAGGAGGTCCAGGAGGATGTCTCTGTACATTGCTGCATTCATCTTTCCCTCGATCCTGACTAGTCTCCCAGTTCCTGCCGTTGAAATACATCCCCACAGCATGATGCTGCCACCAGCATGCTTCACTGTAGGGATGGTATTGGGCAGGTGATGAGCGGTGCCTGGTTTCCTCCAGACATAACGCTTGCCAAAGAGTTCAATCTTTGTTTCATCAGACCAGAGAATTTTGTTTCTCATGGTCTGAGAGTCCTTCAGGTGCCTTTTGCGGAGGAGTGG
>NW_015666170.1:88849-94766 GCF_001515625.1 Sinocyclocheilus rhinocerous
ATTTTCAGATCTCTCCAGAGATGTTCAATCGGGTTCAAGTCTGGGCTCTGGTTGGGCCACTCAAGGACATTTATGGAGTTGTCCCATAGCCACTCCTTTGTTATCTTGGCTGTGTGCTTAGGGTCGTTGTCCTGTTGGAAGATGAACCGTCGCCCCAGTCTGAGGTCCAGAGCACTCTGGAGCAGGTTTTCATCAAGGATGTCTCTGTACATTGCTGCATTAATCTTTCCCTCGATCCTGACTAGTCTCCCAGTTCCTGCCGCTGAAAAACATCCCCACAGCATGATGCTGCCACCAGCATGCTTCACTGTAGGGATGGTATTGGGCAGGTGCCTGGTTTCCTCCAAACATGACGCTTGCCAAAGAGTTCAATCTTTGTTTCATCAGACCAGAGAATTTTGATTCTCATGGTCTGAGAGTCCTCAGGTGCCTTTTGCGGAGGAGTGGCTTCCATCTGGCCACTCTACCATACAGGCCTGATTGGTGGAGTGCTGCAGAGATGGTCGTTCTTCTGGAAGGTTCTCATCTCTCCATAGAGAAATGCTGGCGCTCTGTCAGAGTGACCATCAGGTTCTTGGTCACCTCCCTGACTAAGGCCCTTCTACCCCGATCTTTCAGTTTGGCCGGGCAGCCCCCTCTAGCAATCCTGTCTCAGAGGTCTACAGACAATTCCTTGGATTTCATGGTTTGATTTGTGTGAGACCTTATATAGACAGGTGTGCGCCTTTCCAAATCATGTCCAATCAACTGAATTTACCACAGGTGGACTCCAATCAAGTTGTAGAAACTTCTCAAGGTCAATAAAACATTGGCACAATGTTTCAAGATAACAAAGAAAAAACATTCTCACAGCCACATTAGGAGAATGTTATAAGAACATCATTGAGGCCTGAGATGGTGTAATGTTTTTTATAAAAAGTTTTGGAATGTGCTTGTGTTTACAAAGCTACACTCTAAGAAAAAAGATGGTTCTTTAAAGGTTCTTTACACGTAGAAACAGCTCTTTTTAGAACCGTATCCTCCTGAAGAACCTTTTATATGCTGAGACGGTTCTTTGCTTTAGAGTTTAGGGTTCTTTTTTCCCGCCTTTTTGTTTTTCAAATCTGTAACCGTCAAAGCCGCATCATTACTGGTTTTCTGGACCTCAAGACAGACTTTGAACACACTCTTAAGAGGTAAATTATTAATTTCTTAAAATTTCTTACAATTTTACCTTTAAAAATGGTAACTAGTTTCATGCCAATCATGTATTTTTCTCTTTTTGGTTTAACAGAAAATACATGTGACCAGCTCTGTTCAGTTAAGGATGCTTACTTTCTCTTCACTAAGTAGGCCTAACAGAAATGTTGAAATAATGATCCATGATTCAATTTTTTTTTTATTACTTTATGCATAAACACCCAGTCATAAATAACATTAAAGTTATCCCATGACCTTATATCTCTTTTTCTTTTAACATTATAGAGGGCTCACATACTGTCAGTTTTTTCTAATTGTTTTACATAAATAACTGCACACATTATAGCTCTAAACTCAACTGTGTTTCAGAAGCTGTCACATCCTATACCACCTCATCATCAGCAATGAGAAACATGAAGATGGACATAAAGACATTGTGAAGATATTTCACTTGACCTTGGTCTTCATTAATTCCATATCATGTTCAGTGTCAACTGATATTTATTAATGTTTTCAGCTAATAGCAGTTGTTTGAGCCCTGTAATTTTTCCTACACTTTGCCATGTCAATAAAAAAATAAATGTACATAATTGACATATGCTGTTTGTTTGTTTATTTATTTATGTAAAACCTAAATAGAAGCCACAGTATATTATAAAATCAGGTAGATAGATGGAATAAATAATATATAAAAAATAATATTAATACAAATATTAATAATTTAAAAATATTTACTGGTATTAATTGAAAATAAATTGTAACACCAGGTCCTATAAACTTGTCAAAGCACTGTTCTTTATGGAACCTTATTTAAAAAGGGTTCTATAAAGAACCAAAAAGGGTTCTGCTATTGTTAAAAGTAGAATTACCCAATTTGGTACTGTTTAGAACATTTTACCGGGAACATCAGCAGCAGAAGTCAGCTGAATTCCAGCGTCTCGATTACAAAAATACAAAAGGAAGAAAAAGTCTGGCATCTGGCATCAGTTCTGAACTGTTGCAGAACGTGTTACAGGAGACGAGAAGCGCTGATTGGGCCACGTTTAAATCCACCAATCACTGCGTACTTTTCTCGTGACGTAAGAACATTTGAAATCGATGAACGTGCGAATGGTTGTTGAAGAAATTGGTGTACAATGTTCGTGGTCGGAATTGTCTTATTTGACGGAACTAAGTGAGTACGGAGTCTTTCACATTCAAACGCGGCGGAATCGGATACAGAGGTGCTGGAGGATGTTTTACTCGCTGGTACAATGCGTGGCCCAAACAACAAACCTGTCTCCAGGTCAGTGGAACTCGCCCTTCCACAATAATTACCTGTACATTCTTTATGGCTTTTTCAGTTTACGTATTTATTTTTTTATCTTTTACGTATTTACAACAATCATTTTACAAAAATCAATCAAAAAAGTTTCAATCTAGGATGACATGATTCTTTTTGATCTTTATAACGTTTTCACATGCACATTTGATAGCCTAGACATCTTTCAGTATTGGGGCTGGATCTTACTTTCTTATGGTAGTACCGTTGCTGTCTATGGAGGGTCAGAGAGCTCTCGGATTTCATCGGTGGCCGTGGGTTAAAATTATTCTTTTGATTTTTTTACATTCAGCGCAAACAGCTGTTGTTGAGGCTTGCGCTGCCTGATTGTTTGTGAGAGACTTTCATGGAGAAATTAAATGTGTAACGGCATTCATAGAAACATACTGAGGTAAAAATTCAACATGTTTAGTTTATTTCTAACATGATGTATTTAAGTAACATACCATGACAAGGGAACTATTTTGCTGAATATTTTTACGAGTGCAAATATTACCTTGATTTTAGTTCAACAAACAAGTAAATTTTAGACACAATATTGACTGTTACATTCTAATATCACATTCTTGCAGTGGTTTTCAAACCTGTCCTGGAGGACCCCCAGCCCTGCACAACTTGTATGTCTCCCTTATCAGACACACCCAATTTAGTTATTGCAGTCTCTACTAACAAGATGATGAGTTGAATCAGGTGTGTTAGACCAGTGTTTCCCAACCTTTCTTTAGCGGCGGCACACTTTGGAAATTTTAACAAATTTGTGGCACCCTACAAAATTAATTTTGTCACAATATTTGAATTTCTAACTTCAATATGATACTTTGAAAAGTATAGATATTCGGTACAGCAGGGAAGAACTGCACAGTTAAATAAATAAGTGAATTTCCATCATCTACTGCCGGTTTAGTGTATTTAAAAGTATGATTTTTTTCCTCCGCATATCCTTTTTGTATAGGCCTATTAAAAATGTATTGCAGTTGTAATTTTGCACTGTAAATTTAATTTGAAGCGGCAACCTCCCGCTCGCTCTCTCGTGAAGTCAACAAGGAAGTGACTTAAACTGCAATTAATCGACTGGCCGCTAGAGGCTGGCTGCAAAGGGGAGTCAATCCCATAGACTCTGGGATTGCTCTCATTGGCGACATCAGAAATGGATATTATATAATAGCTGCTTTTTTGAACATTTTAGCAATTGTATTGCAGTTGTAATTTTGCACTGTAAATTTAATTTGATTGGTAACAGCCAGATGATGCATACATTTAATAAGGTTAAAAAATATTGGCCTTTATTAAGGTAAATAACATCCTGGAGTAAATATAAAAAATAAGAAGATTTAAGTACGTAAAAGCTGATAGAGCACTGATGAAAATATAGCTTCTTATGTTTATGCCACCAAAAATCGTGGTGATGCAGTGCTTTTGTGAAGATATTTTGTATGGGATATTGTCTGCTGATATGAACATTTCATTGTATGATAATAATAGAATTTTTGACAGTGAGGATATCATCCTGATAACCAGGGGGGAAAAGTTTTGTGAAATTAGGCTTTTATTTTCATTACATTACACTTTAGGGGACATTTTATTTTTGTTCAAAAAATAAATAAATAAAATAAAATGACATGAAAAGACATGTATAGGCAAAATCAATTGAGTTTTTTTTTTTCATTCACCAATCAATTTTTAGGTTTCAGCTGTGTTCTATGCTTTACATTTGCTACTTAAGTGTTCATCTGATTATGTCTTTGAATTTAAAAGTTAATAATCTTTCAGTAATTCATAATGGGCTAATGGGAAATATATAAGCATTAAATCTAAGACTATGTGTTTTTGATTTGGTAGTCTAGCAAATATTGTATGTACTGGTAATAGCAGTCTTAGGTAAGACTTTAAAGTATGGCTAAGCATTTTTTTGAGTGTTTAGGATTCTGGGAACAAAAATAAAACTTCCCGCTAAAAACGTTATAAGAATGTTAGGGGATAATGGTCTAATAATGCTGTGACTAAACATTTATAAAAGGTCATCACAGAACTTTTTTAGAGTGTTTTTAGAGAATGTCATCCTACCTTTTAGAAGAACGTTCTAAGAACAAAAATAAAACTAAAAACTTTATAAGAATGTTACGGAATACTGTTTTAACAATGTTATCGCTAAACAAGTTTAGAATGTTTTTAGAGAATGTTATCCTATCTTTTGAGAGAACGTTCTGCGAACAAAAATAAAACTACCCGCTAAAAACATTGCTAGAACACACATTTTTAGAACAAAACATTTCTAGCTGGGAAGTCATTAGTTCTATGTGGCTGTATACAGTAATGTTTACTGTATAGTGACGTTTAGTTCAGTGATGTGTTATAGTGTGTAGTAATGTGAGACTTGTATTTGGCAGCAGCTGGTGATTTGGTGACGCGCGCTCATCTGGACTCGCTCCAGCAGCTCGCTTGAGTTGAAACAGCTCAATATGGGCTGTAGGCGGAACCTGGCGGAGGGTCTAAACGCGTCCTTCGTCAGCGCTAAAATCTCCTTTCCGTGAGGGGTGTTTCTAGCGCTTCTTTCTGGAGAAGAACGCCGATCTACAGGATCTGTACCGCGCGTCGCGTCGCGTCGCGTCGCTCTGACTGCAGCTCGGCTCCGCCCGCGGTGCGGGGCGTGTCTCTGTGGGCGGGTTCGCGCGCGCTGCTGATGTGAGGACGCAGGTGACGCGGCGCTCAGCAGCTCTCTTCGGAAGACGCGCAGGATCGAGACGCGTTGCGCTCTGACGGATACTGGACATTACTCCGTACTGAGATTCCAGTGAAAAGCGCAGGGATTTGGGAAGAAGGAGAGACGGAGACGCAGGGAGAGCATTGCGAAGGTAAAGAGCTGATTGATCAGTCTCTCTCTCTCTGTGTGTGTGTGTGGGTTGGAGGAGGTGATCTCTTGTTTCGGATCATGTCAGGTTTGATCTAAGCCTCCAGTGAGTTTCGGGGTCTGGAAACATGATGCTGTTTAAAGCAGAGAACCGGAGGATACGCGTGAAGGGAAGTGACTGTGATTGATGAATGTTCGCTGAAGAGACTCTAATGATCAGAGCATCGATCACTCATGTGTCTCCGCACACATTTGACATGCTATTTCAGCAGCTGCCGTAGTGTCGAGACATCATTAAACACAGTGTTTCCATCCACGATCTCTAGACTGTTCCGTCTGTCGTTCTTGTGTCGTTTCGTTCTCTCTTGCCTGTATTACGTTCATTTAAATGGGCTGAAATCAAAGGACCAGCGCGTTCTGTCTGATTTCACAGTGAGTCCATGAGTTCATGTGTAGTGAGGGTGATTTCAGCGCGCGCAGCTCCTCCACTGGGGTGCGATAGACAACCTCTCTGAACAACCCGCAGACACACACACACACACACTCTCTCTCTCTCACACACACACACT
>NW_015666170.1:95882-107331 GCF_001515625.1 Sinocyclocheilus rhinocerous
CACACACACACACACACACACACACTCTCTCACACACACACACACACACACACACACACACTCTCTCACACTCTCTCTCACACACACACACACGCACACACACACACACACACACACAGACAGACAGACAGAGACACACAGACAGAGAAAGACACAGTGTCTTGTCTTCATACACAGAGAGGTGGATGATGACGCTTTGCAAGATTTCGTTTCTTTCATAAAGCTGGTCTGTGTGTAGGCTTGAATTTATTTGCTCTGTACAATTCAGAAACCCCTTTGTGTTCATTTTCTCGTTATTATAACCGAGGAGTTTCTCCTCTTTCTCAGCTCTTACATCTGGGCCCAAATGTCTGAAAATGTCCTTGCAATTTTAGCAAAACCATGGCAAAAAAATGTTACACAGTGATTGTGTGTTTGCACTGATACTCTTGCTTTGTGGTTTCCCATGACATGTTACAGTTTTTTTCAATTGCTTAAGCACAATTTTGAAAACAGGGCCCGGTTTTTCAAACCCCTTCACACAATTAGCACAACACTACACCAAAGTAGCACAACACCTCAGATAATTTGCAAAATGGAACACTTTTGTCAAAACTATACAATGTCTTATAAAAACCTTATTTTGTTGTCATAACATAAACACAACCATCATATGGTCTGATTCTGTTTGTGGTTTATTACATGGTCCACAATTGTAGCACGAATTTCGTTACACAGATTTGGTTGTCTTCTTCTTTGTGCATGTCCTACCCCTCCTCCAGGTCTCCCTCTCCCTCTCCCTCTTCCTCTTCATCTTCATCTTCCTCTTCCTCTTCCTCTTCCTCTCCCTTGGCCTCTTCCTCCACCTTGTTCTCTCCGGATTCCCCCTCTCATCCGCACTCTCCCTCTTCCTCTGACACCGTCCATTTTTGTTGAAGACAGGTGAACTTACCTGTTGCCTTCTTATAGTGCTTAAACCTGATTGGTGTGTCTACAATTAAGCACCAGTGTGTGTGCACACCTGGTGGCTGTGTTTAACCAATTGGTTCATGGGTGTGTTCATTTGAAAGCCTTTGCTTTGAAAGTGCAAGGAAATGACATCATGATAAATTTCTGTGTCAGATGCATACAAGTGTGTTTAGTGTTTTGCAAAAAGTGTGAAGCTGACAATGTGCTTACAGTTGTGCAAATCTAGGCCGGTGTTTTGCTGCTTGAGTGTAAGGTTTTGCTAATTGTGGGAAAGTTTTAATTTTGGTGTGTAAGCAATTGAAAAAAACTGTATTAGTATGCAAATTATATATTGACTGTGTGATTGATCAGTAGGTTATAGATGGCTGTGTTCAGAGCTGCAGTGTGTGTGTGTGTGTGTGTGTCAGGTTGATCTACTTCTGTAAGCGTGTGAGTGACCCCGTGTTTTCTGAGATTTAGCAGCACCAAACACATCTGAGGAAACGCCAACCTTCAGCACACTTCAGCTTTACTCACAAATACAAATATTTCTAGGTTATGATGATCTTTCTAATAGGCTGCCCTATATTTTCAGCATTTGATTCTTTTTTTTTTCTCAAAAAAGAGATTTCAGAGATTTTTCTTTCGCTGCTCAGTCTTCTCTCTTGAACACTGAGGCTTATAAGTCCAATGTTTTCTGTAAAGCTGCTTTAGAACTGTGTGTGAAAACAAGTAAATTAAAATTAACTTGCACACATAATATGGTGTTGCAATTGGATTATCACTTGTAAAAGTAAAAATGGCTGCAGTGAAGTAGAAGAGATTCACAACCGTTCAGGTCTGAGTATCTCTCTTTCCAAACCAAAAGCTGGTGTTAAATACATTTTCCTTGTGTTTAACTAATAGTTTTTGTCCTTGTGGTAGGAGAGTTCTGTGTGGTTGAGAGGGAATGCTTCGGGTCTTTTCCTCAGATGTGCTGCAGCTTCATCTGTCAGGAGTCTGAATGCATTCATGTTGCCATTACATGCTTTTATCACGAATTAAGATCCTATTCTTCACTGGCCAGATCTCTGCAGGATCTTTGTGTTTGTCAAGTCAAATTTACTGGTGAAGCACTTTTCACACATAGTTTCAAAGCAGAAAATCATGATTATAATGATTATAATATCTTCATTCCTTAGTATGATTAGAGATGGGTAATAATATGATTTACATTATGTTACTATACAAGCAATCAAGCAACTGAGATTTGCTGGATTGTATATATCACTCTATGTGAGTTTACTGTATTCAGCACGGCTGTGTTTGAATGTTTCTCAGAACCTTTAACTGTTAGTTTAGTTCCTGTCAGCTCTTTAAAGTGGGAGATCAGCTTAGAAAGCTCTTTTTGTCTTTGAACACTGATCCAGAGCTCAGCTGAAGGAGCCGTGATGCTCCAGACGTGACCTCCTCACCTGCCGTGACAGCGGCTCGACCCCGACACCCAGAGATCGCAGCTGCCTGTTAGCAGCGCCGCTGATCTGACTATAATCCCTCTCCTCTAACCAGCCTAACCGGCATTTCTCTCTCTCGCCGCCCCGGGTAAAGAGATCTTAAAACGAGCTAACACGAGCGTAGCGATCAGAAGTGTCTCTAAAACGAGCTGAACGCTAAAGTGAAGTGCTCACATCATCCAGATCATCACTGACGCTGATTAGCGGTACGTGACGAGACTTCAGACACATCTGATGAGACGGTCTAGTGACGGAGGTGTGCATTCTGCATTTTGGTAAAAACTGAGGCTGTTGTCTTCTTAAGAGGCCTAATGTGCTTAGAGAAGATTTACACGGGGCCTACAAACATGAAAGGAAAACTTTAAAGAATCAGTTCACCCAAAAGGGAATATTCTTTCATCATTTATTAACCTGTGTGTTGTTTTAAACTGTAATGACTTTCCTTGCCATGAAAATTAAAAGACGAAAATGTCACTTTTCCATGCAAGGCCAACTGAAGCCTACAGCTTTGTCTTCTCATGTGAAATCTCAGAGGTTTGGAAGGAAGTGAGGCTGAGTAAAAGATGACAGAATCCATAAGAGAATATCTAAGACAAATATATTTGGGTTGGTTCTTCTTGGTTTTTAGGGTCACAGTTTAGCAATTGCTGCTCAATATTTGAGAGAAACAAAACCTTTGAATGAAATAGTGAAGAACCACAGTTTTAATAATGGTAGCCAGAGAACTCAAACGGTTTAATTTAAATAATCGAGTCATGGCAGCTCGGGAAGATTGGGCTGAAATAACAGCAGCTGGATCGCTCTGAACTGCTCTGATCTCGTTTCCTCAGAGTTTCTTTCACTTAAGGGGAATTTCACATGCCAACTGCACCTAGAGTTGAAAGTGAATTCCTTCCATTTCATTTAAGGAGAGTCTTAAAAATCAATCCAGGGTGACTGAATGAAATGATGCGGACATTTCTCCATGTTTGTAGGAGCACAGAGAGTGAAGTGATTAAGATCTCACAGACATCAGTGCGTTACTGAATGATTTATTCTGAACTGAACACAGAGGGTGAAAGCGTTACATCAGCATTAGCCCTGAAGAGTTGGATGAGATTTGTCTTTGTATTCTTTATTCTGTTGGCAGATGGTTCCTCTGGGTTTACGGTGAGATGTTGAAGGTTTAAGTAAAACTGAACCTCATTTTGCAGACAGTCACTGAGCTCATGTTGAGCAAAACTCTCGTGATTTGAGCATTAAAGGGGTTATAAAATGCATTTTAAGATCTTTACATTATGTTTTTAGAGGTTAGCTTATGAACTAAGCAAAGTTATTTGCATCAAACAACTTTAAATATTTGTAAAAATTATCATTTTGCATCCTCATTTTCACTCCCTGCAACACATTTCAGGTGGCATCTCCCCTTTCAAAAGCTAAAGTTAAAATCCACTGCTGTAATTGGTGAACTTCATCACTGTTTTCCCTCACAGCATGTGTGATGTGTGTTTGATGCTCGAGATAGAGCCGCATGTATTTGAGCCTGAGGCAGAAGAGAATGACTATCTGAAAATATGATCTTTATTTAGTTCTAAAACTATTATTATAACTTTAGGCCTGCTATAATGAATTGATATTTAGAAAAAAATGGCAGCATGTTGAGATTAAGAAAGACGTCTGATAACATTCTTGTTCATTTGCTTAGGCACATCGTTAAAATAAACTGCATGCACTTCTAATTGGATATACAGTTTTTGGAGGTTTGTCTGTATATAGGGACAGAACAACATTGGGCGGTTTTTACTCGGCAGCAGCATCACTCTTGTTAAGAGTTTTATACACATGTGAAGGGACGTCTAGAGGAAAATCATCCTCACAAACTCATATTTTAACCTGGAGAGTTAGCTTTGAGGTGTGAAACTTGCAGTATGTTTTGATTGTAGAGTAACCTGAAATAAATATCAAGGACATTTTGATTTTCCATTTCATGACCCCTGTAAAGGATTGGTCATTGCATTAATGCACTCAACATGCAGTGCTGCAAAACACTTTGTGAATAAAAGCCTTTGACATAAGATGAGTAGATCTAAACGGAACACTGCATTCAATGCTTTTCACAATTAATTATGCTGATCATAAACATAATGTTTTTTTCTATGAATTGTGCAGCCCTGGTATAAGTACATGTAGCCTATTGATTTAGTGATGTGGTCATCCAAAGCAGTTCATGAATGTAACCTATAATAATAAAAGAAGCAATAACCCAGAGGAGTGACCTGCAGCACAAGTACAGTGGCAGTCAGGAGAATGTGCAGAACGAGTTAGTTTGTGTGTCTCTGCAATGCTGCGGCTGATTCAGCACTTCTCTTCAGTTCTCTGTGTGTAAATGTGAGTTCGCTTATCTCAGCTCCCAGTTTACCTCTCTCTCTCTCTCTCACACACACTCACACTCACACTTACACTCACACACACACACACACACACACACACAGGTTTGTTTTTGTGAAAAGTGGGGACTCTCCATAGGCGTAATGGTTTTTCTACTGTACAGACCGTATATTCTATTGCCCTACACCAACCCTACCCCTAAACCTAACCCTCACAGGAAGGAATGTGCTATTTCATATTTTCAATACACTCCATTCTGTGTGATTTATAAGCGTTTTGAAAAGTGGGGACATGGGGTAATGTCCTGAAAAGTCACCTTCTCCTGGTAATACCTATGTCATACCCTTGTCATTATACAAATTTATGTCCTCATTTGTCACAAAAACGCGCACACACACACACACACACACACAGGCTGGGCACCGCTGCGATTGTAAAAGATGTCTATTTCTGTGGCACAATAGAAACTGTTGATCATGTCTGGGCTGTCCTGATCTCTGCCCGACTGACCTGTTCAATTTGTTCCTTCATTATGTCTCTGTGACATTGACAACATTGACCCTCCCTCTCTCTCTCTCTCTCTCTCTCTCTCTCTCATTCTTATTTTATTCTCAAATGTACTTTATTGGCATGTCAGACATTATTACCAAAGCATGCAGCCATCAGTGCATCAGGCCACTAGTAAAATACACTCTCTTCCTTTTATAAAGAAGTTTTGTTCTCATCTAACTTTCTGAAGGGCAAATCAATTCAAAGTTGGGATCTAATGTTTTCCTGATGTCCTCAAAGTTCGGGATAGAAGGTGTTTCTCTGACTCTATAGACATATAGACTCTATAGGATAAATATTTATATAAAGTTATCTATGAGTAGACACACTTGGCGGTGGTCAGTTGCGGTCAGTATTTTTCAGCAGTTTTTTAGACCCATCTCTAATTCTTTCTGCAGTTGTGCAGTTTACTGGGTCATCTGTGCATGTTAGTATTTTCTTTCCTTTTTAGACACACAGTGTTTTGACTGTGGTCTGATGCTTTGAAAGAGAACAGATGTAAATCTGTGATCATGCAGTCGACTGTTGAGCAATTAAATTCACAAGTAAATTAAAATGGGTCAGCCTTGATCTGTACCTCCTCAGAGTTACTCCTCAACATTTACACTGTTTTGCTGAAATCTCTGTCCAAATATGTAGTTATTCTCATTGTCTGTGGAGGAATCGGGTAGTGATCCTGTTTGCATGACCGTAGCCAGCTATGAGGTCCGGAACTCGGTAAATTTGTTCAAAAATAAAATTTGCCATTTAAAACTCTCCATATGCATGTCTGCATGTATAATTCAGTTTAGACAGTTTGCTAGAATGTTTAGTGTCCATGGTGTGAAAATGATGGAGAACTACACATGTTGCTGTGAGACACTGGTGGAGTGAACGAGGCTTGAGAGAGTTGTGAAAAAGGGCGTGGACGCAGCCTCCGCTGTATTGCCAGATCCAGCTATTATAAGCGTCTCTGGCTTTGTCTTTTCCTCTTAAAGGAGTAGTTCACTTTCAAATTAAAATTTCCTGATAATTTACTCACCCCCATGTCATCCAAGATGTTCATGTCTTTCTTTCTTCAGTTGAAAAGAAATTAAGCTTTTTGAGGAAAACATCCCAGGATTTGTGTCCATATAATGGACTTCAACAGTTACCAAACGGTTGAAGGTCCAAATTGCAGTTAAAATTGCAGTGGGAACCCCCACTGTATTCCAGATTCACTAAGGCAAATGCAAATGCAAAAAAAAAGGTTATTATCTGTAAGAAATGTTATCAATGCTATCAAAAACAGTAGCATTTTAACACTAGTACAGAAATAGTAGGATAAGTAGGTTACAGAATGAAATGAAATATGCAAACATTGGCCATGAAGTCTGTTATTGCATTCAGTATAGTAGTTATCTCACAAACTCATGCTAAAAACATTCATAGGAGCACAATACAAATTTATCATTTATATATATAGCAATGCTTTTTAATGAAAGCTATAACAGTAAAAATTATTGTTGCATGAGTAATAAACAAATTATAAAAATCCACCGCTAACCTACAGTAAAGTATTAACAAATTTTGATGCAATAAATATGGTCTAATTTAACAATGTCCATCCCCCCCAAAACAGAGAAAACATCTTTCACAAACATCTAAATGTTTGTCTCTTTTAAAGTTTTTACTGTGTAAGTTGTATTTGTAGGTGTTATTATAGCACAATTCTTAACCCCACCCCAGTCCTCACTAATTTCCAAACCCCGGTTACGGCCATGCCCGTTTGCTGTAGTATTGTTGTCTTTTTGTTGTATTGTTGTAAGATCAGGGTTTGATTTTTACATCCAAAACTGTCCTGCTCATCCTGTGTTCAGAGTCTTGTGACGGCCATTTGCTCTGATTCGTCTCTCTCTTCTCATCTTTCTCTCTGTTTAACTCAGGAGGAGAAAGATGACATTAGATCAGAATCAGAAAGAGCTTTATTGCCAGGTATGTTCACACATACACATAGGAATTTGTTTTAGTAATAGAATCTTCCACAGAACAAACAGAATGACCGTGACAGTACAAGACACAGCTAATAAAAAATAATAAAAATAGGATAAGTAAATAGGAAATAACAATATAAAAAAAAAATATATATATAAAAGAAATACTCAATATACAAAGTAGACAACAGATGGTATTTGTGTGTACAGGTGTGTTATGTACAAATGCAAGGAAATGTAAAAGAGGTAAAGAGGTATTTATACAAATAAAGTGCTGATGGTGCGGGTGCTGGATGAGAATTTTCCCAACCTTACTAGCTGCTGCCTGTCTGTCAGGAAGCTGATGATCCACTGACAGACGGAGGTGAACACAGAGTGCTGAGTTAGTTTGAGCAGGAGGAGGTTTGGGATGATAGTGTTGAAGGCTGAGCTGAAGTCCACAAACAGGATCCTCACATAAGTCCCTGGTCTGTCCAGATGTTGCAGGATGTAATGCAGTCCCATGTTTACCGCATCATCCACAGACCTGTGTGCTCGGTAAGCAAACTGCAGGGGGTCCAACAGGGGTCCTGTGATGTCCTTCAGGTGAGCTAGCACCAGTCTCTCAAACGACTTCATGACCACAGATGTTAAAGCCACAGGTCTGCAATCATTTAGTCCTGTAATTTTGGGTTTCTTTGGGATGGAGATTCTTTGGGGCTAGTCAGAACAGGTTTTTAGACAGGTGAAACACCGTTTGGGCTTGGTGCTTTCTTTCTCATCTGTTTCCGGAAGACCCGACACACACCTTTTTCACAGACCTGAAGTGAAGGATGGGTGGAGGGGGGTTGCTGGTAGAAGGTCAGAATGGCTGTGGGGTGTGAGACATGGTTTTTCAAGCCTGCAATAAAACTCATTCAAATTGTTGGCCAGTTGTTGAATCTCCACAGTGCTAGGGGATGGTGTCTTATAGTTGGTGATGTCTTTCAGTCCTTTCCACACTGATGCAGGGTCACTGTCAGAAAACTGGTTTCTCAGCTTTTCGGGGTAGTTCCTCTTAGCCACTCTGATCTCCTTTGTCAGTGCGTTTTTGGCCTGTTTATACAAGACTCTGTCCCCACTCCTGTAGGCACCTTTTTGGCCTGACGGAACTGTCTGAGTTTTTCAGTGAACCATGGTTTGTCGTTGTTGTAACTTCAATGAGTCCTGGTAGGGACATATCCTCAAAGAAACTGATGTATGATGTTACAGAATCTGTGAGCTCATCCAGATCGGTGGCTGCAGCTTCAAAAACACTCCAATCAGTGCAGTCGCAGTCCATCTTTTTACAGTCCTTATTACAGGTTTAGCTGATTTCAGTTTCTGCCTGTAGGTCGGTATAAGATGAACCAGACAGTGATCAGAGAGCCCCAAAGCTGCCCGTGGGACAGAGTGATATGCATCCTTTATTGTGGTGTAACAGTAATCCAGTATATTACTGACTCTGGTAGGACATGTAACGTGTTGTCTGTATTTTGGCATTTCACGTGTGAGATTTGCTTGATTAAAGTCCCAGAGAATGATTATAACAGAGTCCGGGTGTTGTTGCTCTGTCACTGCGATCTGATCAGCCAGCTGTTGTAGCATCGTGTTCAAGTGCACTTGCGGTGGAATGTTAACACTTACGAGAATGAACGAGGAAAACTCCCTCGGCAAGCAGAACGGCTCACAGTTGATGAAGAGCGCTTCTAGATCAGGACAGCACATCTTCTCCAACGCTGTTACATCTGTAAACCACCTTTGATGTAAAAGCATGTTCTACCGCCACGCAATATCTTAAAGTGCTTAAACAGCACCGCTGCTTCGCCAACTACAATGTTCAGCTAAACGTCCGAGTAATCAAAAACCGGTAGAAGATTGTGTGGTGTGTTCTGTTGAATGTTTAGCAGTTCATTCTTGGTAAAACGTATTGTGTTTGAAAAACAACAGACGTGAAAAAAAACTAACAAAAAACATTAAAACAACTGGAGAGCTCCTCACAGAGGCAGCCATATTCTGGAAACATCTAAAGACAAGCGACCCCAGCACATACCATTATAAAGCTCACGCCGGCAGAGATCAGACAGCCTCAGGACTCACACTCACTCTCAACCATTCAGCCCACACAAATCATCAACACAGAGAAACACAAGTACATCACCCATTGGACAAACACCTTTAAAAACCAGCACACATTAGAATGTTATTAGGCACTAAATCGAGAGTACACCATGGCAAACTACCTGAGCACAGTGACTGATGTGAAACTCAGGAACTGACGATGTACAGACTCAGCGAGCACAGTCTGTCTGTAGAGACGGGCCGGCGCAGACAAACCTGGCTCTCCCGTGAGGAGAGACTCTGCTCCCACTGCAGTCTGGGAGAGATCGAAACAGAGCTGCACTTCCTCACAGAATGCCCCAAATACCTAACTATCAGAGACCACTATTACCCCAAAATAAATCAAATATTTCTCCAATTCAACATTTGTAGCCAAACCGAAAAACTTTGTTTCATTCTCGGTGAAAATGACAAATGTGCAAATATTGCTGCAAAATTCATAGCATCGTGCCATGACCTGAGGGACAAACACAATCCAGAAACACACAGCCAATAGACACTCTCTCACAGGCCAAAACTGAAATACTGTTACACATGTACATAATGTTCCAATTCTCAGTCCAGTAGTTGCTACAGGAAAATCGTTAATATTATTATTATTATTATTATTTTAATTTTTTCTTCCTATATGTGTCTGTGTGTATATATATGACATTTTCATATTAGTTATATATTACATATTAGTTATAATATATAAATAAATAAATGTTCAGATGTTCTAATGTAAATATTCAGATGTTAAACCATTTTCTTTGTTGTCTTAATGCTTTGGCAATACAAAATGTATTTTTGTCATGCCAATAAAGCTATTAGAGAGAGAGAGAGAGAGAGAGAGAGAGAGTTTTGCGTGAGTGTGTCATTCCAGTCTTTGTTCTTGTTGCAGCTCTGAACTTTCCTTTGCTCAGCATGTTTTTCTTTTCTTCTCTCATTCATTCCTGTTTCCTCCATTTCATCTCTGCTGCTGTAATTCATTTCTCTCTCATACTCTTGTTTTGGCAGCTGATTCTCAGTGTTTCTCTTTTTCCTTGATGAGGCACTACACACACTTTAACTGTACCTGAAGAGACAGACAGACATACGGAGAGGGAGACAGATGAGTCTGTAGCTCTTTTAGGTTCTAGCTGAAGAAATAAATGTGACACTCTCTCAGTCTTGTTAAATTATATTAATGAATGTTTCTCTTCATGTACTGAAAGAGAAACGGCACCAATCTGTGTGACACACTCCACCTACACACCACTAGAGTTTGTGTATGTGTGTGTGTGTGTGTGTGTGTGCAAACCTGTATGAAAATCAAGGACATTTGTTTGTATGTCTGTGCTGCAGCTGCCGCCGTCTTTGATGTGTTGTGAGAGTCTCAGAGACCAAACAGTCTATCTCTCACTTCATCAGATCAGGTGCTTTTATGGAAAGGTCAGGCTGCTCCATCAAACTGTTGGATGCTGGATTATTGGTCTACTGTTATTTCCTCAACAATCTGCTGTTCTAGACTTTGGCCACTTTGTTCTGGTTTCCTGCTGTTTCAGTGTGTGTGTTTGTGTGAAAGCGAGAAAATGCTGTATTTTGATGTATTTTAAAAATGTGAGTTTTTAAAGGTTCCAGTTCAATTCAATTCAATCCAATTCAAATTTATTTGTATAGCGCTTTTCACAATACACATTGTTTCAAAGCAGCTTTACAGAAAATGCATGTGTCTACTAGGCTTGCTGCTATAGACGGTGTTTTCGGTTATACCGGTGTTAAGCCGCAACACCAGTTACGTCATTTGCCTACTGCGGCACCGCCCCCCACCTTCGTTTTGATTTTTTTTATGGTAACAAAAATAATTTAGCCTAATTCAGTTAGAGGACAGACACTTTTAAAAACTAAACGCTCAATGCAGCGTGCCGAACCCTGCGCGAACGACAGTGCACCACGGAGCAGGAGTCAGATTTTATTTATCACGTGAGGAGAGTGAGTCGAGCTGACTGACAAGAGTGAGGTGAGAAAGACAAAACGATGGCAGAAGATTGTTTAGAAAGGAAATGCAAAGGCGCCTGTTTG